>NW_013665754.1:229516-243235 GCF_000517525.1 Limulus polyphemus
TATATGAATGAAAAGGGTTGGGTTTAAATTTTATTATTATTTGTTTATCATTTTAATTTAGTTTTGAGAATGGAACAGCCGAGATGGACCAATAAGTCCCATATTGTCCCAAAATATTATGTTATTAAAACATACTATGAATTTCTCTGAACATTCTTAAAAACTCACTGCATTGACCTAAATGTCTCCAGTTAGGAAAAATGCTGGTTAGATACTGAAAAGTGTAACAGACCTGCTGGAGATAAAAATATTTTATAGAACACCATCCAGTAAGTAGTGGTTGGTGATCATAAATAACTATACATTAATGAAGTACATACACTGAATTTAAATAATGAAGTTTAAATCCATACATAGCAAAAAAGTCTTATCGTTAAGAATATTTGTCAAAATGGGACCAAATAATCCCACTCCCCTTATATCTTGAAGTTCAAGGCATAAAACACTTTCATTATCACTAAGTGGGTTGGACTTTGCTTTACTCTTTTCATCAGTTATCCCAACAATAGAAATCATTACAACATTGGTATCAGCAGTGGAAGTACACTGATAAAAATAAAATAGAATCGAGACTGAACTTCAAGATGATCACATGTGCTTGAAACAATATTGAAAATTTAATGAAAATGGTGGAACAGAGGAAACAAGGTCAAGAATAAAGGAAGACAAACCTTGAAGAAAGAGAAAGAAAATTAAACAAATATATCAAGAATGAAGGGACTTAAGTGAAATAAAAAGAGAAGTACAAAAGAACTTCAAAGAAGAAAAAAGGATTATACAAACAATATCAAAGAGGTACAGAATTATAATAAAAGAAGATTCAAGAAGCCACGTGAAACGTTAAGAAGGAGATAAATGACAAGATAAGACATTCTGAAACTAAACTGACCATTGCAAGAGTCAAACGAGTGACATCCCTGTTGGTATCTGATCAAGAATTCCAACCTAAAACTATGCCATATAGAATAGGAAAATCCATTTTTCTTACACCTTTTATCACTATTAATAGCTTTGCCCCTATGACTGAAGGACCCTCCTTGATTACTCTAACTACGCCGCTAGTTACAGAACATAGTGAGCCAGTTCAAAACGTTGCTCAATCAAGAAATCAACAGTCTGTGATGGATAGGTGATTGTTTAACGAAATCAGTCCATGAGTCAATCATTGATGGGATGTTTTATAACATGTTGACTGAGCTGATTTACAGCAATCATTCTTTGACTCAACCTTGTGCAAAATTGTCTTTAAAGGTAAAGAAATTGGATGGATTGATGCAAATAGCAAATGATCATAAAGTTGTAACATGAGAATAGTTGGAAGTAACCCCCACTGTAAGAATATTCTTTATACAACATGATGTGCGAGTAAATGACATTGAGAAAGAGTACATACTGGGAATAAACATGCAGAAGCGTGGATGTGAGGTTCTAATTGTTTCAAACAAATTTTTCGTGGACACTTGTGTTGACTCATAAATAGATAAAGTTCAAAAGAATAATCTTTTTTTTTATTTTACATGATAAGCTAAGTTTTAGCGTGTAAACTAAAACGACTGTTTTTAATTCTACTTATTTGTTGTTTCAGACAATTTGAATGAGCCATTTATTTGTATAAATATCAGAAAATGTGAAATCAAGATCTTCCATTGTATTCTTGAGTTATTGAACAATGATACATGAAGTTATAAGAAACATAAAAGCATCACTGATGTTTGGAAGAGAACTGAAAAGACCATGAAACTTCTGTACTCACACCCTGAGGACCATCACTCAGCAGATCCTTACAAAGAACATACAGCGAGACTAAGAAACACAATTGATGCGATACATGACTTCACTCGATAAGTCCGTAAGTGCTATGATTGAAATGCTTATAAGAGTGGATTTCATAGTGTTGATATGCTATGTATTGTACAATTCACACCACAAGAGAAGACTATTTCCAACGCTAAGATGTTGAGAAGGACCCTATGCTGTAGTTAAGAGAATCTGTGATTTATAGAATATAGAAAGACGAGTGGCCTAAGCCAAAGATAATCCATTCTGATTGCTTTTGATAAGTTGGCGAGAGAACATCCAGCTGTTTGATCTCAAAGAAGACTTTGCCAAAACCAAATAAACTTGTGTTGATATCACATTAACAGTATCACTATGGATGATGCCACCAGTAGGTTTGTCTGAATAGAACTCTTCCAATGACAAGACAGTTGATAAATTACAAAAGTCATTCCACCTTTGTACTATAAGTCACATTAAAGGAAAACATGAAACGATTTGTTCGTTGGAAGTTTGAGGAAAGTAAAGAGTAGAGAAATATTTTGTTAATCAAAATTTTGATTGTACTTTTTCGCACAATTAGTCATTTAGTTATTGTAATATCTGTATTTATGAATATTAACACTTGTAACTGTTAGAGGTTATCTTATTATTAATTATGGAAGCTTAAGTTTAATATACCAACGTTTTCTTTGTGCGATCAAATTGTTGAAGGGACTTCACAATCTATGGAGGAAGAAGAGTTGTAGGCTATGTTTTTCTTAACTTAAGCATTTGTGTTGTTATTTCGCTAAATGGATTCTTGATGTTATGTGACGTGCTTATTGTTCAACGTCTGGAATCTTTTCAATGTTTGATAAAGGATCTTAAGTATGTAAGTAAAAAAGAAACTTTTTTTAAAAAAAAGGAAGTAAATGTGGGCATGGCTAATATCAGTTCTTGAAAAACAATGTTAACAGACAAAAATGGGATAAATTAAACTCAGTTGTGATTGAATAGTTTTATATATATTGCTATATGTTAATTCTTGCCTGTGCTATTATGTAGGGATGATGCAAATGCCATCCCTGCTATCTTCTTTGCATTGTTTTTGAAGGATTGATATTAGCCAGCCCTACGTTTACTTCTTCTTTTTAAAAGTTTTTTCTTTACTTGTTTTTTAATGCAATATTTCAATACACATAGGAAGGTTGTATTTATAACTAAGTTCTAAATACAATGAGGTTCCAACTTAAATATTTATTGTTTATCTATTATTGGCTGGTAATTTCTATTTCACCCTGCACATAAGCGTTTTAAAGGAACAACAAACATCTATTACAAAAGCTAACTTCAAGGTGTAATGATAACATCGTTTACACTAGAATTATGATTTTTTAAAACTTCTACTAGTTATTGATAATACTTATAAAAGTGGATACTCCGTTTGAAACTATGTCACCTCAGTGAAATTAGTTGATACCATTGTTTTGGTTTTTGAGTTATCTGGAAATAAAAAAAGAAGAAGAAGAAATGAGAACAAGAACTTCAAACTTTTTTTCTATGATATTTACAGACATTCCCAAAACTTGTGACTCAGTCATTACATAGATATTGTTATAAAAGGAAACACCGTATAGTATTGTAAAGTTCTGATGACCTATTGAGCAGATATCTAAAAAACATTTCGATGAATAATCCGAGCCATTCCTACATAGGCAGTGTTACCGCCTGCCTGATAAGCTTTTTATAAGTTGTTGATGCATCATTGAGTTATTGAGTATACTAATACGTTTGTTACTTGGTCAATTAATTCAGCTTTGTAAATTTCAAGCTTGAGTTTCATAAAGTAATAGCAGGACAGGTTAACAAGTAAGTGATGATTTGGTGATATTTGTAACATTAAGCCTATCGCATTTGTTATCATTAAGGGGAATGGACTTTGATTCTTCTCTTTTTACCGAACAATCCAAAAGAACCTGTCCATTAATAGAATCTGTTCCAACAATAACACAGAAATCTGAATGAAGCCGAACTGTTGTCAGTGGAATATTATACACATAAAAGTCTCTAGTAACGCAGCTTCTGAAAGCAGAAGCAAAGTATTGTAAATGGACGAATTGACGTAGATGAAACAGTGAATAAAAGTGAGTAGCAAAAGTTCTAAATTTTACCACTTTCCCAGTATAATTCAAAAGTGCAAATTTGCAAATTTTGTCTGGGTTGTTCATATATCAAAATATTATAAAATTTTCTTGTCGAATATTCATTAGATTTCTTTTAAACCTTCCCTGCTTTATATATATCATTATATTAAAATATCTGACTTTATGATATTCGCTCGTTCTATTCCATCCCCCTATTCTATAATTTTCGATTATATATCTCTGACCACACTTTTCTTTTCTGATCATAATTGTGCATTTCCACGTGAACAATTAAAATAAAGTAATGTTATTTGCTTCGAACATTCTTTCAGCGATGTAAAAATATCGTCTAATTTTTCTCAATCTGCTTTAAAATATTTCACTTGAGATTGTAACGGGAACATATTCCATCTTAAACTCTAACATTTTAGATATTTCATCTCAGACTCCCACTTTAATCAATAGACCAGCATGTATGTCTTGTATGTTTCACTTACTGTTAGTCTTGTACGTTTCACTTACTGTTAGTCTTGTATGTTTCATTTACTGTTAGTCTTGTATGTTTCATTTACTGTTAGTCTTGTATGTTTCACTTACTGTTAGTCTTGTATTTGTCACTTACTGTTAGTCTTGTATGTTTCATTTACTGTTAGTCTTGTACGTTTCACTTATTGTTAGTCTTGTATGTTTCATTTACTGTTAGTCTTGTATGTTTCACTTACTGTTAGTCTTGTATGTTTCATTTACTGTTAGTCTTGTATATTTCACTTATTGTTAATCTTGTATGTTTCACTTAGTGTTAGTCTTGTATGTGCCACTTATTGTTAATCTTATATGTTCCACTTATTGTTAGTCTTGTACGTTTCACTTATTGTTAATCCTATATGTTACACTTATTGTTAGTCTTGTATGTTTCACTTACTGTTAGTCTTGTATGTTTCACTTATTGTTAGTCTTGTATGTTTCACTTACTGTTAGTCTTGTATGTTTCACTTACTGTTAGTCTTGTATGTGTCACTTATTGTTAGTCTTGTATGTTTCATTTATTGTTAGTCTTGTATGTGTCACTTATTGTTAGTCTTGTATGTTTCATTTACTGTTAGTCTTGTATACTTCACTTATTGTTAGTCTTTTATGTTTCACTTACTGTTAGTCTTGTATGTTTCACTTACTGTTAGTCTTGTATGTTTCATTTACTGTTAGTCTTGTATATTTCACTTATTGTTAATCTTGTATGTTTCACTTACTGTTAGTCTTGTATGTGCCACTTATTGTTAATCTTATATGTTCCACTTATTGTTAGTCTTGTACGTTTCACTTATTGTTATTCTTATATGTTCCACTTATTGTTAGTCTTGTACGTTTCACTTATTGTTATTCTTATATGTTCCACTTATTGTTAGTCTTGTACGTTTCATTTATTGTTAATTTTATATGTTCCACTTATTGTTAGTCTTGTACGTTTCACTTATTGTTAGTCTTGTATGTTTCACTTACTGTTAGTCTTGTATGTTTCATTTACTGTTAGTCTTTTATATTTTACTTATTGTTAATCTTGTATGTTTCACTTACTGTTAGTCTTGTATGTGCCACTTATTGTTAATCTTATATGTTCCACTTATTGTTAGTCCTGTACGTTTCACTTATTGTTAATCTTGTATGTTCCCCAAGTACTTCGTGTCTTGTCGTGCCAAAACCCTATTTAAAAAAAAATGGAAAATTGTCTTTCGCTTCCACTTAACTGAAGCATGTAATGAAATTATTTGTGACAGTGTTGCTATGGTAACGGCACTCTAACCTCTCCACCTCATCGAGTAAGCCTTCTGAACTTGTTTACTATATTTATCCACGATGTAACTGTTTGAATCAGAAATATGTAGTAGTTGACATTATCAATCTAAGTTGGTTCTCTAAAAACTAATCGATGTACCTCGTCCTATCAGTATTAATAAACGAAGAAGGGATATTTCCAAACTCACGACAGTGACAACAATGCACTGACATATATCCATATAACATTTAAAGATATTTTATTTAACAACTGTTGCTCTACCTAAGCTTTAATATATACGTTTTGTGTCAGTGTGTTCTTTCTTTATTGTCGAGATATTCGCTGTTTTAAATATACAGCAGAGCATCATGAGGTGTTATTGGTAATATTGTTAAATATCAATATATATAAAAGACAAGTGTCGGTCGGTCACGCTCAATTTCTTCGAATTTCGTAAGTTACATGATTCCAATTCCATTTTTTCTCTTATAATAGTTCCTCTTTTTGATTGCTCGTTCCCATTTAAATTGAATTTAATCTACTTTATCGGCAAGCTCAGAGACTAATCGAGTAGCTTTTCGCGAAATTCAGCACACAAACTTCAAGCTGTCTTATACGAAAATCTCTATGCATCTATTATACAAAGTGCGTGTCCAGGAAGAAAATACACGGTCTTATATCCATCATTTCATATATGTTCCTCATACGTTGCCATATTTTTTTTATCAATCAGCACCAAACTTTACACAGTGATATATGATAACATGAGGAAAGTCATGAAGGGTTGGACCCCCCCCCCCCATCTTCGATATAAATAAACGTGAATATGAGTGATGTAGGATGACATGAGGAAGGTCATGAAAGAGGTGGGGTTAGACCCCATTCTTCTATATAAAAAACGTCAATATGTGCGTGTATCTGTTCTTTGTACGTTTACACATTTCTTGATTAATCAGCACCAAATTTGACACAGTGATACAGGATGACATGAGGAAGCCCGGCATGGCCAGGTGGATAAGGCACTCGACTCACAATCTGAGGGTCGCGGGTTCGAATCCGCATCCCACCAAACATGCTCGCCCTTTCAGCCGTGGGGGCGTTATAATGTGTTGGTCAATCCCACTATTCGTTGGTAAAAGAGTAGCCCAAGAGTTGGCGGTGGGTGGTGATGACTAGCTGCCTTCCCTCTAGTCTTACACTGCTAAATTAGGGACGGCTAGCGCAGATAGCCCTCGTGTAGCTTTGCGCGAAATTCAAAAACAAACAAACAGACATGAGGAAGGTCATGAGGAGGAGGTGGGGGTAGAACCCACATCTAATTCCATATATAATTTCGGAAAACTACCAAATCAGCACAACTTGACACAGTGATACAGGATGACATGAGGAAAGCCACAGGGGGGTTTACCCCCCATCTAATTTCATATTGTATTCTTGAAAAGAGTATGTCTTTCTTTTCAGTATTGGTGCTTTTATGTATTTTATTGAAATTTTAATGTTACATGTTACATTTAATGTTTATTAGGTTAAGAGAAAAAAAAATAGAAGCACAATTTCCTATCCTTTGTTACAAACGAATTTTTATTTCACTCCAGCTAGTTACAAAATAAAAGCTCTCAAAAAGGAACACAGCACAAGCAAAGTACTTAGTTTAAATTCGATGACGAGGAACCCACTTTGAGACTAATAATGTTTGAAGACGGCTTGAATGGGTAATGAAGAAAACTTTAATATAAGTTTAACATAACAGCAAATGTGCAACGTTTCGACAAGGTTTTGTCATCAAAAACTTTAATATAAGTTTAACATAATAGCAAATGTACAATGTTTCGACAAGGTTTTGTCATCATCAGGTATCAAAATTTGATGTTATGTTAAACTTATATTAAAATTTTTCTTCATTACCCATTCAAGCCGTCTCCAAGCATTAAAAGTACTTAGTTTCTTCCACTGACTTTGGAACCCCAATGGGGTGTGAAAGAGAAATTGAGGTTTTGAATGTGCAACACAAAAAGCAAAATAATTATCCTTTTATATTAGAAAAAAAAGGGAAAAAATTAAATATATATATGTATATAGAAGCAAGCAGCTAACATAAAGCTAGATTAATCACTAGCTCATAAATAGAGCAAGAAACTAACATTAAGTTAGATTAATTGCTAGCTGATAAATAGAAGCAAGTAACTAACATTAAATTAGATTAATCGCTAGCTGATACATAGAAGCAAGCAGCTAACATAAAGCTAGATTAATTGCTAGCTGATACATAGAAACAAGTAACTAACATTAAGTCATTTTAATCGCTAACTGATAAATATAAGCAAGTAAGTAACATTAAATTAGATTAATCGCTAGCTGATAAATAGAAGCAAGTAACTAACATTAAGTTAAATTAATCGCTAGCTGATAAATAGAAGCAAGTAACTAACATTAAGTTAAATTAATTGCTAGCTGATACATAGAAGCAAGTAACTAACATTAAGTTATTTTAATCGCTAACTGATAAATAGAAGCAAGTAACTAACATTAAATTTGATTAATCTCTAGCTGATAAATAGAAGCAAGTAACTAACATTAAGTTAGATTAATTGCTAGCTGATAAATAGAAGCAAGTAACTAACATTAAGTTAGATTAATCGCTAGCTGATACATAGAAGCAAGCAGCTAACATAAAGCTAGATTAATCGCTAGCTGATAAATAGAAGCAAGTAACTAACATTAAGTTAGATTAATTGCTAGCCGATACATAGAAGCAAGTAACTAACATTAAGTCATTTTAATCGCTAACTGATAAATAGAAGCAAGTAAGTAACATTAAATTAGATTAATCGCTAGCTGATAAATAGAAGCAAGTAACTAACATTAAGTTAAATTAATCGCTAGCTGATAACTTCTATTTATCAGCTAGCGATTAATTTAACTTAATGTTAGTTACTTGCTTCTATTTATCAGCTAGCGATTAATTTAACTTAATGTTAGTTACTTGCTTCTATTTATCAGCTAGCGATTAATCTAATTTAATGTTACTTACTTGCTTCTATTTATCAGTTAGCGATTAAAATGACTTAATGTTAGTTACTTGCTTCTATTAAGCTATGCAAAAACACAATGTATTTAAAAGATAATCTGAAATAGTCTATGCAACAAGAAAACAAAGTCTGAAAAACATATAAAGCAAGAACAATATATTACAATACGCAATTAAAATAAAAGTTTGAAAAAATACACACGTTGAAACACAGCTGCTTGAAACACTAGTTTTTTATAGCTAAGAAAAAAGGAAGGACAGGCCATTCATATCAGACCTTTGTTTTTTTATATGCATCTTGCTGTGGGCCATTTGGCCTAACAATAGCACTGTTGAGTCAAAATATTTGTGGTGAAAAATAAGTTTTATTATGGTGTTGTTTTTCTTAATGAATATCGGGGCGTTCTTACCAGTTTTGGGGTAGGGATAATATTAATTGAACGTAACATAGATGGGGTCGTTTCGCTTGCCTGACCAACCTGTAATTTTTGCTTTAAAAACTACCTATTTCACGTGGCGTAAAACGAATCACTATTGTAAAGAGCTAGTCCTAGCATTCAGAAACTAAAAAAAGACAAGAATGAACGTGCAACGATGTAGAAATATAACTTGAATTTTCATCTAAGCTTAACTACATCTATTTAACAAATATTCTAAGCTTAACTACATCTATTTAACAAATATTCTAAGCTTAACTACATCTATTTAACAAATATTCTAAGCTTAACTACATTTATTTAACAGATATTCTAAGCTTAACTACATCTATTTAACAAATATTCTAAGCTTAACTACATCTATTTAACAAATATTCTAAGCTTAACTACATCTATTTAACAGATATTCTAAGCTTAACTACATCTATTTAACAGATATTCTAAGCTTCACTACATCTACTTAACAAATATTCTAAGCTTAACTACATATATGTAACATATATTATAAGTTTAACTAAACATATTTAACAGATATTATATGTTTGTCTACGTATATTTAACAGATATTATGAATCACTAATTATCCACAACTCGTTGTCAGCTAGTGCACTAGAAATTAATAGCAGAAGTATTTTGAAATATCCGTGGCTTGACAAACCTGATTGGATAGTTCCTTCACTAAAGAAACCAATCGTAATTCAGCCTCAGCGTATACAGCCTAGTAACACGACCTACTTTCTATCGCTTGTCTTTCACAGCTGGTTTGAGTATGATATATAAGACTGTGATGATGACCCAACTGTTACGCGAAAGTCTGAGCAACCACAGCAATCGCCAGGTGAATCTCAAATAAGAAAATCAGCATCGTATATTTCGTTTAGGTTCACCGAGAAGAACATTTCTGATCAAAGATGACTCTTGTCCCAAATAAACGTCAGCAGAACTCTACTCTTCAACTGTATCGTGGCAACCATTTTGCTCACAGCGTCCCAGATTTGTGGGAGCTTTATCGGTCTCCTACGCCGGCATCAACTTCGTCTAATTACTCGAGGAAAGAAAGATCGCCTTTTAAAGGACCTTCTCGGGTGAAATCAGCCCGAAAGAAAAGCCATGGTGTAAGAACTGAACTTCGGGGACCTTGCCAGTCACGAATTATGTCCCAATCAGGTTTGTCTCCTGCTCGAAGCCGAATGTCATCGGCGTGGATAGAATGTGACATAGATCCATGGGCACAGTTTAGACGACGGGCAAACACTATTCCTGACCGACTCATCGAACGACTTAGCCGATCCATGGGACAAGACACTGCCGTCGACTGTTACCGCTGTCGCAGCTTTAGCGTCACCCATAAGGGCGTTATGAACCTGGGAGACATGGTGCGGTACAGGTCACGGTCAAATGTCAGTGAAACATCCGGTTCCAGCGACGATATCCAAGATAGGGCTTGCTCAGTTGGTCCTAACTCTCCGTACTACACTGCTAGCCAACCTGACCATTACAATGTAGCGCTACTTGGTACAGAGAATGTGGGCAAATCGTGCCTAATTTCTCAGTTTATGACGTCAGAGTATCTCACTCCAAGTAGCGACTCCAGAAATTTAAATGGTAAATAGCTAGTCAGATTGTACTTCACAAACTGTTTCTATATCGGTATTTGTTCTTTATATCCTATCTTGTAAAATACTATAAATAATTCAACAGTTTCTTCTTTACTTATTTCAATTTGTGATTAAACTGGTAAAGTTGAAACATAATTATTTATCATGTCTGGTCTAGAAATTCAAGAAACGTAACTATATTAATATAAGATAGAATTCGTCCGAATTGTCCTGCACCGTAAGTTTCTTCGTTGTATTTTCTAATATTACTAATAGTAATACTTATTTCGTATTTTTATATTCACTTTAATATCTTAAAAAAAAAATCATTAACAAGCATTAGCAAGCAAAATATTTGTGTAATCTATGTTCTTGTGGATACCGATTACCACGATAAACTCACTTATGTTTACTGCTTTCTCTTACATTTTTACATACAATAAAGAGATGTGTGTGTTCTTAGCATATCTTAGGAATACTACAAAAATAAAGTTCTTCGGGAAGATTGTTTTCATGTCACTGTTCCTTTGCGATTACATAAGAAGTTGAGGTACTCGTCTTTTATTTAGGTTATAAACTTAAAAAAATGTCGGTGGTGAATTCTATGATAAATAAGACAAAATTTCTAGCTTTCACACAATTCATTTATAACATATTATTACAGTCAGGGGTACCGGAACTTATTTTTTTTATTAAGGCTGCTTTTTCGGATGCTCATGCGTTTCACTGTTCCATCAAAAAGTATTTTTCTAATTGACACCCAAATTGTCGTTTTTCATGTTTACACATAGGTTTTGTTTTCTTTTTCAAAAACAGGTCCACTTCACCCAGCTGAGTACCTCTACTTTTTTGTTTTTTTTTAGAATTTCACCCCTGATTACAGTATTCATTATTACCTCACCAAAAGTTTTGTATAAGCTTTAAGAACTCACTATATATTTAAGAGGTAAAGGTCAAAGTAGTGGCAGTAAGGGATGCTTTCTGTTATCAGCTTGCAACACCCACCTCTTAATGTTTTTCCCACTGTTTTACATTACATTTACCGAGGTAAATGTAATAAAGTTTTTTGATTGGTGTAGGAACGTGGTGCTATCTGTGAATGTAGTTAATGTCAATTTACGTCAAAAATAATAAATGAGCAATAACATCAATAATGGGTGTGAAGTATTGTGAACCCCCCCCCCCATTAACATGCACTTGTTCCAAACTATCATCCCACAAAGTTTGGTTGAGATTGGCCCAGCAATCTAGAAGTAGTTAGATAAGGAACAAACAGACAGACACACAGATTTGTTTTGTGCTCTATATATAGATATAGATAGATTTAATAGTTTTTTTGTTTTTGGTGAAAGGACGTGGCACCATCTATGAATGTAGTTAATGTTAACTTACGTCTAATATACACTCAATAACAGCAATAATGATGGTGGAGGGGTTGTGAATTCCCCATTAACACAAAATTTGGTTGAGATTGGCCCAACGACCAAGGAGTAGTTAGAAAATGGACAAACAGAAAGACACACAGATTTTCGTGTTATATATATATATAGAAAATCTAAACCCGAATAGCTTCGTATGATGAGCCTATACACTGGGGGCAATTTGGGATCAGTAAAATTCCTTTGTGTCGCAGGTAAGAATGACGGGTAGAGAAAGTGGTTTCGATTATTTATTATATCTGCTAATTCGCCTAAGACTAATGCTCTGTTTAATAATGGATTTTTCCTTTACAGACAGAAAGAAAGAACAGAACGTATCGATTTTGCTTGACAGAGAAGAAACAGAGCTTCAGTTCGAACAGCGTAATAGTCCAGAAGAATGGGTAAGTGCTTTATTTTGTAACAGAAAATACTTCTAAGATCATTTTTAAAGAAACGTGTTTTAAACTAAACATCTGAAAGAGGTAAAACTAAACAAAATGACATTAAATCAGAATTCTTAGGGACTTCATCCACATAAAATTATAAATATTTAACCAATGCCCGCAGAGCAAGTAGAAAGCTGTTGATATCAGTTTACACATCCAAGGCAGATGTTGTTTACTTTTAAGTCAGAATAGTGCTACCAAACAATAGCACCAAAGGATTGAATAAAGGACGCTCTATCTCGCTGATATGGCAACTGATGTCTTTGGTTTTCACAGCGAGATACATCCCGCAAGAGCAAAATCCAGCGAAACGAATTAGTGCACCAGAATTAAACTACATCAACGAAGATAGCATGCTGACACAAGTTTTCAATGAATAAGGACTGCTGTTGAACTGAGATAGGCCAGAATTTTTGTATTTAAGTAATATTTTTATAAACGAATTATCTATTTGTTGTAAAAAATGAAAACCTTTCTTTGTAGATGAGGGTCTCGTGAGAAGAAAGAGACCTGGCTAAAAACCCGTGTCTTCTGAAAATGCACTGAAATAAGTATTACAACAGAATACTGAATTCTGCGCGAAAAAGGTGACTTTCATACTGAGAAATATTTATCCAGTCTACCAGTTATGCATTTGACTCTGACCTAGACATTTTGAGCATCTTTGTGAAAAATTAGCTTGACTCATATCTTCTATAATACTTTTAACAACACGCGCTCGACTTTACTGGTGTTATTTTAAGATGAATAATAACTAAAAACACATCTGGAATTTATCAGCTTAGATATCACAGTAATGAATTCAATTAATATTATAAGAAAAAGTTGGTACTTGTCGTGGATGAAGAAATAACAAGAATAGCACAATGCAAAAAAAAAAGATATTTCCAGTAGATTCCTGTGCTTCATATTTGAGTTCAATTATATAAGTTAAGATAGAATTATGTAGATATTGTTTAAAAAACGAGATATTCTTTAGAGAAACGTAGTAAACAAGGCTACTAGAAAAGCTGAGTATTTTACTTTTTACTTAGGCCAGCCATGGCCAGGTGGTTAAGGCACTCGACTCGCAATCTGAGGGTCGCGGGTTCGAATCCCCGTCACACCAAACATGCT
>NW_013665754.1:244115-251784 GCF_000517525.1 Limulus polyphemus
AGATAGCCCTCGTGTAGCTTTGCGCGAAATTCAAAAACAAACAAAGTTTTTACTTTGAAGTCACCGAAAAAAAGTAAGCTTGACTGTGAATTATTCTCTCTCTTAAAATTACACATGTACGTAGTAAACTGATTTCATTTGTATATATATATAATTACCATGACATTGTTTCTATTCCATATGCAGTCAAACGAAGAATCCTTCGCTGCAACACATGCCTTTGTTGTAGTTTACTCAATAGCCGATAGACGAAGCTTTCAGGCAGCGACAAGAACACTTACATTCCTAAAATACTCTGGTACCCAGATGTCTGAAAAAGGAAAAGGCTTAACATCTAAAGCTGTTATTCTAGTTGCGAACAAAGCAGATCTCGCACGATGTAGAGTTGTTTCAAAAGAAGGTAAGTAATTTTTTCACAAACAAATGTTTAAATAAATACAAATATGTCACCAAAACTTTCCGATAAAGTCTGATTATATTAAAATTTACTTATTTATACTTTTGACATGGAAATTTCATATTTTAAACAAATTTTGACACAGCATAATGATTTTATCAAAGAAAGCAGAATAAAGAAAATATAGATGGTATTTCAGTTTACCGAAAGTTTGCTTTATTTCCGAGGTGTCTTTCGATCTATTTATCTAAACTTTAATAATAAGCATTTTGAACACGGAAACTTCTAATCATAACAAAAAAGTTTAAAATCACAAAACTGCTTTTCATATGAAAGTAGGCTATTGCAAGTAAATTATAAAGTAAAAACCGGAAGTTATCCCTTAATAGCTTTGTTACTGCGGAAATTAGGCTTCACGTATGCAGGACCAGGTTCGTGGCTTGAACGAGATCAAATCTGATCTCAGATTAAACGGGGAAGTATTCAAGTTGCGTGCTTGAAACTTTTAGTATACGTTTTAAAAACGTTCATCAATTAGCTTATTCATATGGAGTAGTTTACTGAAAGTTCAGTTTTTTTTTCATTTAGTGAACAGTGTATATATATATATATTAATCTAATTATCAAAGCTATTTATTAAGTGAGACCTTTCGTCAATTATTTTACTGTAAATGTCGAGACTCCAGTTGTCTATTACTCAGAGCTTGAACTTACGCGAATTCTCAATATTGACATTCTTCTTTTGTATTGGAAGGCAAATAGAATTGCCTGTATATTTAATGACACTATTAAAAAATTTGTATAAGTAAAGAAACAATTGGCAGTTTATATAGAGTTTGAGTTTTGATAGTAACCAAGGTGACATGTAGTTTTGATAGTAACCAAGGTGGCATGTATTTTATAAAGAAAAGTGCGAGCAATTGTTTAACTTTTATGATGACGTGATTAACACACGATAACGCTGTTGCATCTATTTCACTTAGATGGTGACGTCAACTGTTGCATCTATTTCACTTAGATGGTGACGTCAACTGTTGCTTAAATAAGAACTAACACTTTTTCGTTTATGTGTCACTGCTATGATATTTATTTTCATGCTTTGAAATAATTCGAATCATGACATTTAAATAAAAAAAATCGTAGTTAACACCATTTTTTTTTTTCATTTCAACAGAAGGTCGCAGTTAAAATAATTGTTTTTTTTTTTTCATTTCAACAGAAGGTCGTTGTTTGGCAAGTAAGCTCGACACGAAGTTCGTCGAGACCTCCACTGCAGTAAACTATAACGTCGACGAATTGTTAGTGGGCATCGTAAAGCAAATTCGTCTGAGACTCAGAATAAACAGTGACTCTAGTGATGCCTGCAGGTCAAAAATGGCGAATGGAAAAGCTCGAGGACTGATGAGTAAATTACTTCACATATGTGAATCGAAAATTAAATCATGTGATAACCTGAACATTATTTAAAGCAGACCTTGGATCTCATTTAAACAATAAAAGTTTATATTATGAAATTGTTGTCTAACTGCACTTTCAGGTAATTCATATCAATCACAGTGAGGCAAAGCTGGCTGATATTTCACTAACAGTGAAGCTTTGATTTGATTAATCATTTAATGACACAATAACGGCCAGTAAATTTAGCTTTGGGAATGTTTGTTTCATACATGGTGATATTTTTGTTCGAATACCAGGGCGTGAAACAAGTCCCGAAAGTAAACTAAATTGTTTCTTCAATTTTTAAAAATGATGGTTAAGATACCACAGAAATTGAAAATGTATTTCTAAATCTTCCATTTACACTTGTTGTTTCACTCTTACGCAAGCTAGAAGTATAGACCATTATAACAGCTTCTGGTTAACATGAACCAGCCAAGGCAACTTTTTTTCTGGTGATAAAAGTACCAGTAGTAATGCGAAGAAGAAAACAAAATGGCACCGATAATAATAATAGCACTGATATAAGTGGCTTCAGTGATATTGAAAAATGGAATATATATTACATAAAGATTATAAACGTACAATTTTCCCGTGTTTTTTATTTTGGGAATAAGTGGTGCCATTTTTTCCACTTAGAATTATTTCTGATACCATTATTATCACCGGAAACATTTTTCCTGAATTAATATTTTATACATCTTACGAAATGTTTTGAAATATTATAAAGCCTTTATATAAGATCTATGAATTTATTTATTATTTATGTATATATATATTTTGTTTGTAGAGCATACTGTTTTAATCCCTTGTATAACAGTGCTATAACTGAGTGTTTTTGAAAACACTGTATGTGTATTAAATGTGGTTAACGAGAGGTATTTAATGAATGTTTATTATCGGGTGCCGTTTTCAATGTATCACACTTTATTTAAAGAACAGTTGTGGTATTTCTAAACTTTTATATGCTTTTACTTTTAACTTTAAGTAACTGTTGTAAATAAAATTGTTTAAATTTATTTGTTTATACGTTGTACATATACATATGTGTGTGTGGCAGTATGTTAAATCAATACTATTGTGTCACTTCAGCCTGTGCTCGTGGAGTTGTGGAAAAACTTCAATTTGTAAAATATATGTTTTTATTAAAATGAGGTTTCTAAAGTACTGTTTATTTAGCTCATTCGACACAATCATAACAACATCTCGTAGCACAAAATACACATATGAAGAAAGACTTCCCTGTCTTAGTTTTTATCTGTTTGTATCATATTTTTCATGTTATATATATATATATAACGATTTATTGTTTTTTTAATGTTATGTATCACGATGTTTGTTTTTGTAATATTATTCTTTCACACAAAACTAGAAATCAGTACATATATTGAGTATTATTCAATAAATAAATACAATGTAGTTGCTGATATTCATGTTTTATATAGAAAGGTAAAACAACAAAATGGGAATTCTCTGTTACTATATTTGCATTGTTATGAATACATAAAAAGAGAGTTACGTTTTATATGAAACTTTGTATATGCTAATATAGTGGAGCGTCAGCCGTATATTAAAGCTTTAGGGGACATAGCTGCGATATTTCTAAAAATAAAACATGTATTTAATAATCCAACTGATATAACGTAATATGTAAACATCCACTTTAAGCTCGACATTTATTTAGTTTAAAACATAGTAGATGAGCTTCCTATGGTATTAAGATTTCTGGTGAACAGTGTTAGAAATACTAACATTCTCTTTCACGATTACTCACTGTTCTTGAGATAAAAAAAAGATCCTCTTACACTATAGATTAGCCAATTGACTGTCACTTTGCTTAAAGATTCACAGTTATAGATCTAATTAAGTCTACAAGCACTAGTCGTTTGTTTCAATTTTGGTTTCAACGTGTTTATTGGTAGAGTATATTTGAATACCAGCTTTGTTCAGTCTTCACTGATACAATTGTCCGTCACATTCTGTAATAACACTGTGCATGATGCTGGATCTATCTTTATTTATTTGTTCCAATGATCTATAATATGCGCGTGAAGACATCGAACTATAGATCCGATGTAGAGACGTAACAAGAATATTTACGTAGACAATAGATTCATCAAGTTTAACAAGGAAATATTTCAATAAATTAGACCTATAGGTTCAATTGTCGGGGTTTTATATGGACTATCTAAAATTCAATCTGCTAAGACCTACTGTATCAAACATTGGGTGTTACAGTGAAAACTGTCCAAATATCCAAGTAACATACTAAAAGAACAAGCTAAAAACAAATTTATTATACAATAAAGTTTTAAGGTTTTAAAGAAAACCAGAACCTTAAAATGTGATAAATATGTGTATTTGGTTAGGTTTGATGTTACATCATAAAGAAAATCATATTTTCTAAGGTTGCCTTAAATAAAACTACTAACATTTGTTCGGATTTATTCTACAATGATAAATATAACTATAACATGCCCAGAAATTAAAGGAAATAGCAACAAATAAATCATGCTTTAATGTTAACATTGTCCCTATAGCGCAGTGGACAGTGCGTTGGATTTCTAATCCAAAAGTACCGGGTTCGCTCCCCGCCAGGGATGCCTCCAACATTGCCTGTTGGAATGAGAAATGAGGGCGCGGGGCTAGCAACTCCACCCCGTAAAAACGAACTTGCTAAAAAATTACTGCAACAACAACAACTTCCGTCGGTGACGTGTTGTTGGGGTCCTATGCTCCTGTGGGGGTCTACAGTGAATATTAACAAGTAAATGTTTCAGCAGAAGGCCGAGTGCAAGTTTGGAACTTATAATGGATAATATGTTTTTATGTACCACGACAAGTAAGAACGCACTGAAAATTCCCCCAACAGTTCCAAGTTTTTTTTTAAACAACAGATGTGTGAATGACATTTTTTTTAATTTTGGAAAACGCAGTACAAACAACAAAGTTTTTAAATTATCTTAACAAAAACATAAATTTACCTGGAATCTGAACAAGAGTGTATGTTGCCTTTCCTAGATACAGTTGTTAAAAATAAAAACAAAAATTACTTTAAAGTTGGTATTTATCACACAACTATTTTGTCTTTTTTATCTTTACGGGGAAAAGTTTCATTCCAATTAAATTTAGCGAAAACTTAATCAAACTTTTACCCTATAGACTTAACCAGCAACTGTTGAAGCGAGAAGTAGATAATACTAAAACGTATCTAAATTGGGAATATTTACAAAGAGGTTATGTATAATGGTTTAGCTTTTAAACAAAAAAGTGACCGATACCCCCCCCCCAAAAAAAACAAAACAAAACAAGAGGAAATATTTGTAACTATTCCATTTACGGATTTACATAGATCAAAAATTAAGAAGCAGCTAGGAAATTAGGAAAGAAAAATTATCGCCATATTCAAGTTTTCATGAAGATTACAGGAATACTTTGTTTTTAAGGATAAAAACTGTGCAATTAAACACTCGAACATGATCTACCAAATCTACCAATTATAGTGTTCCGAGTGTGGAAGCAAATACTTTGGATCTACAGTTCGGCGACTTCACAACGGTATTGAAGAGAATATAGATCCAGCTTGTTGTACTTATGTTATGACGAACCAGTGAAACAAATATAGATCCAGCTTGTTGTACTTATTGTAGAATGTGACGAACCAGTGAAACAAATATAGATCCAGCTTGTTGTAGAATGTGACGAACCAGTGAAACAAATACAGATCCAGCTTGATGTATTTATTGTAGAATGTGACGAACCAGTGAAACGAGAAACGTTCAAAATGGTAGGAACTACTTATACAGAAATAACATTCTTCTGAATTAAAGATTGTCCACAAAGAACATGGTTATTGTGAAGTGCTTACACAGCAAGATCATTTTTGTGAATTAATAAGTGTTCATAAAAAAACACTGAAATGCTTGTATGGCAATCTATTTAGTTAATCTAAATAGAATACTTACTACAACTAGCGATTCAAACCATTCCGGTTTAGCTTCGAACAGAACCAAAATTTTCGACTTCTGTTCCGAAAGTTCTGAACGCCTTATTTCGTTCCGTTTCGCTTCGAACAAAATATAACAGCGGTTAATTATTTTCTAGTACTGTATTGGTGCTCATATGTGTTCATTTTCTCGAATAACTTTGCACAGAGAGCATGAAATACAATAAACTCCAGATAACTCGTCACTTCAATGGAAATCACTATGACGTCATCTATCTGTATCAATAAAATCACTTACTTCCTGCCTATAGAAAGGACAATGCCCATGTTGCACCCTTTAACGAAAATTACCGCATTTTGTTTTGCCACAGTTCTAAGTTATGATTTTAAAAAACGAAAATTTTCAACATCCTCAGTGAAAACGTTATGCAGAAGACAACGCTCTCCAAATAATTAATTACGTGTAAACAATCTATATTATCACTGTCAGGTATTCAACAAATGTATAGCGTTCACACATTACACTTTTCTATATTATTTGACAACGAGTTCGTGACCTACATTCTTAAATTAAAAACGTATAACTCAAGACTAGTTACCAATCACTTTTTGCTCACCTTAGAATTAATACCTACGAATTGCAAATACAACATAACAGCAGAAAAAAACAAAAAACAACAACAACTGAATTAGGTATAGATATACAGTATCAAGACTTCTCATTCCAACTTATTCTTCATTGCACCATTACTTCCCAGGCATCAATTAACAGTTTAATTTAAACAAGTTCTACAACAGAAAAGAATATAGCTTAAGACACATTAACAAAGTATCAAATTACACAGTACACAAGAAGCTCGAGTGCATAACACGCGAAGAAAATTTCTTATTTAATGTTTTTCATTAAATTTTTCCTATCTAACCTAGTAATTTTTAATTTTTACACTTTAGTTACTTTTGTTTGAAAAATACGCATCAATAAATAAAAATATATACTGTTGTAATTTGTTAATTAGAGGGAGCTGCGGGTCTTAATTCTGCGTAGAAAATTCTAAGTTGAAGTCAAGTTTTTCTCATACATTCGAACCTAGATTATAATACGAGATAGTTGTGAAGTGTGTAGAGTTATTTCAAGATAAAGAGTTGTTTTCGTGATGTATTTGGGTCTATGTTTGCTATCATGTTTAACGGGCTTCTTTGTGCAAGTTAGTTGATTTCTAGTTAGTCCTAGTATTGTTAGAGAGGTTTGAACGTTATTTGTAATGTAGGCCTATAAGAAGTTACGACATTCTACAAGTGTTCAAGATTGTTGAAACGTTAAGGGAAGAAATTAAAAAAATGTCCTCGTCATGTGGACTGAATGTTGAATTATTTTCACTAGCTAATTTAAAAGCATCCACAAATGAAAGAACTACCTTATAAAAACTTACAAAAAACAAAAAAAATACTATTTACTTTAGGCGTTGAGACCATTTTGTACTCGAGTGACTTTTTGTCAGCAAAAACACTGTAGAATATTTTACACCACTGAAATAAAGACAGAATAAGTAAAACAGTATAGAAAAAACAAGAACATTGTGGAGTGTTTTCTACACTACTGAGGTAAAGACTCATAACTAATACAATAAACAAAGTGTAGAAAACTAAGCAAACCTATCGAGAAGCGTTTTACGTCATTCAAGTAAAGACTTGATCAGAACTAATACTCAGAACATATTAGGTCTTCAAGAAATTAATGTCGCTTTTTTAGATGAAAAAACCCGAACAACTTGTATATCAAAACAAAACATTTATTAAATAAAATAGTCTCCATTCTTATGGATCATGCTTTTTCATCTTACAATCAGGTTGTTAATGCCTTGATTAAATAAATAAAAAAAAACATGTCG
>NW_013665754.1:252285-255864 GCF_000517525.1 Limulus polyphemus
AACACCTTTCCGATTGACAAGTGAAGGGCGTTTCTGGTGAAGGGCTTGATTTAAACGTTCCATTTGCTGATTATAGATCTCTAGTTTGACAATTCGCTGTGGATGGAGGAGTTCGAAATGAATTACTCTTTTGATGTCCCACCAAATGCAAAGCATCACTTTTAGAAGATGGAGTGCGGGTTTTGGGGTCGGAAGTGGTTTTTGTCTAGGACTGAGACATTGTTTTTGGCGCTTAATATTCGCAAAGAAAATCCATTTTTCATCACCGGTGACAATTCTCTCCAAAAATGTTTCACGCGCATTACGCGCCAGAAGAGACTAAGTAACGTTCACACGTTGGAAACGATGATCATCAGATATATTGTGAGGCAGCCAAACACCTTCTTTATGGAGTTTTCCCATATTCCTTAGACGTTTACGTATTGTTTCATGAGAGACATGCAATTTCAGGGCCATTTCACGAGTGTTTTGCCTTGGATTAGACTCAACAAGCGTCTTCAGAGCATCAATATCAATTACAATATGTCAGCCCCTGCCATCATAGTTTTTATAGCTAAACAGGATCTCTCTCGCTTAACCAGAGGCACTTCGATAGCAGGAATTAGATGTAAAAAAAATCCAGGATTTATTTGATTTTAGTGCAACTTGTAAAGGATGTAGTATACAATAAAATATGAAGATTACAATTTTCAGTTTCTAAATCGGACAAAAGATGTCCAAGTGATGACTGGCCACATCATCAGGAGAAACCTCATAGTTAATGATAGTACTTCTTGTTGTGTAACCGATGGGTCTGCTACGTGAGCCAAATTCTTCTTCGCTCGTCATTGCATCTGTTTTTCAGACCAGAGCCCAATAGATCTTCAGCAGATAGCTCCAAGCCCAGCTGACCACGACTGGAACTTTGCTACTCTCCAGCATAAAATCAACAATAACCATTGTTCTCTCGGTTACCTGCACGTACATAGTTCCAAGATGTTCGATTAACAACATGTGCAGCCGCTGTGGATGCGATCACTATAAACTTTCTGACAGCCCTTGTTGAAGCAAATCCATCTATCAAGCCTAAAGAAGCTGTGGCGGCACTCAAACGAAGGCTTGGTGCTGACAAAGAAAGTAGTGATAGACGTCATAGCCTTCCACCAGATCAGAAGATCAAAAACAAGGCCTTTAATTTCAAACAGACAACAAAGAAAGGTAGCATACCATAATTTGAGAATCAAAAAACAGATAATCAGTTCGTGTCCGTGACCGTCGCTGATAAGGTGGTGCGTCTACTATGAAAACCCGTGTTTCTATGACTGCTCATAACTCACAAATGAAATATGTTACCATTATATATGTTGCATATTTAGATACAGTAGATTCCAGACTTACTTATCGTGTGTGCAACATTAAAAAGATTTCCTTGTTCCTTGCCCTGCCTCCCAAAAATACTACTTCGCCTCTGGTAGAGGAAGAGATCCTGTGTTTAATAAACACTAGTACATAATTTATGGGTTACATTCTGATTCTAGATAGTAAACATATTCTCAGTATGTTTCAATTTAATAATTGAAAGAAAAAAAAGTGCTCATGTATAACAAATTATTCAATACGGTTAACGTTTATTAAATTTATTTTCAATATTTTTGAAATCGTACGGTAACCGATTTTTAAAGCACATATCTTAATGAAAATATTATACTTCTCTCTCACAGTACAGTTTCTGTTTACTTTTATTTAACACAATACGATCTCTTAATAATTTCTAATAATTTTTATTCTGATCAAAGGAATTGCTGAAATTGATATTCGATTTTTAAAAGCACGGATTACAGCTAGGAAAAGGTTTCAGCTATGAGAGCACGCGTGTTTATTCCCTTAACTAACGAGTAATGTTAAAGAAACATTTAATTAGTGCTTAAAATTGTTCAGCACATGCCATATTTACTTGTAGATAAGAAAAATTCTATGTTGATTTTATCTGAAATGCTCAGCGGTAAGTCTGAGAGCTTATAACGCTAAAATACGGGGTTCAATACCCGCGGTGGACACAACACAGATAGCCCATTGTGTAGCTTTGCTGTGAGAAACAAAGAAACAGTCTTTTCTGGACTAATTAAAACACCATGATTTAAAATTTTAAAACATCTTTTTTTTAAGAAGTTTAAGTTTACAATAGAGGAAATTAAAGACTTAATTTACTGGCATTACTTGCTGAAGAATACTGGATGTCAAGTTATTCTAGCAAAAAAATTAGGTTATTTTTACAGATTCATTTTATTTGGGGTATCAAGATATCTACCTTAAATGTCTTGAAATTACTGTTGTGTTATGAACCTTTGATTCAAAACATTACATTCTGAAGTGTAAAGTTAAAAGTTTTAAATGTAAAATGATAAAAATCATAAAATACTTTACTGAATACGTTTATAACGTGCCTTTGGAATTTATTGTGTATAAAACATTTGTTTTTAATAACTTATTTTACTTGTATACAAAAACGCCAAACCAAAAGCATGCTTCAAAATAAATTAAAAATGCAACTGTGGAGTTGACATTCGTTAATGAAAATCATTTATATTCGACGATGTTTCCATGTGCATATTTATTTACTATACGTTGTTCTCACATGTTTACCTGCTTAATTCGTATATCTATGTATAAAAAAAACCTTCAGATTTCTAAGTAACGAGAACACGTGTACCCGCGATCTACATATGAAAAGCTTTATTAGTGTTGTAACGTTATTATAGGATAGTCAAATAAAGCGCTATTTCAGTATCCCTTGGGTCAATTGTACGACTGACTTACTAAATCTTACATTCCTCTTGTTTATAGTGGGAATCTGTTTACATGATAATTACGTAATCTCATAAAGATTACGACATTTAAAGTTAAAAGAAATATATTTTGAAACTACATGTAATGGTCTTCAATGAGGAAAAAAATACGAACATTGGTGTGAGTAAAAAAAATTAATTAAGTTTATTATCACCTTATTTTTTTTAATCCTCTCCTCCCCAAGCAAGATTTTATTATTGTGGTTTGTTTGTTGAATTATGTGCACAACACTCCCTGCGCTAGCCGTCCCTACTTTTAAAGTGATAGATTAGTGGCACTCCGAGACTGGGAATCTAATTAGAACACAGTAATTTACTCTCATTACAGTGTCTAAAGGACTGAGAACTTGAATGGTAAAAGTTGGTTGATCGTTAAGCTATACAATATGCTATTTGTGCTGTACCAGCGTTATAAGCTTGAAGTTTATTGCTGAGAATACGAATGATGAAATAAAAAATAAAATGAAGAGGTTAGACTACCCTACAAAATAATAAACACATTTTATTCGCACTCAGAGATACTATAAAAAATAAGATAAAAGACTGGATTTAAGCAAAGTTCAATAAATGAAAACAAAAGTAAGACCGTTAACGCTGTATGAAACTTAAATATCATTCGGAATAAAACCAGATGTGGGCATCGAAGAACAAACGGTAGACAGAAGTGAAGCACATCAAGGTCGGATTTGTCTCTCTCTCTCTCTGAAGGCACCAAAACTGCTCTCACTGTTAGAAAATGTTTTCACGCGAATAA
>NW_013665754.1:256562-266875 GCF_000517525.1 Limulus polyphemus
ATAATTACTTACAATTGTTGACTACATTATAATTACTTACAATGTTAGCTACAATATAATTACTTACAGTGTTGAGTACAATATAATTACTTACAATGTTAACTACAATATAATTACTTACATTGTTGACTACAATATAATTACTTACAATGTTAACTACAATATAATTACTTACAAGTGTTGACTACAATATAATTACTTACAATGTTAACTACAATATAATTACTTACATTGTTGACTACAATATAATTACTTACAATGTTAACTACAATATAATTACTTACATTGTTGACTACAATATAATTACTTCCAATGTTAACTACAATATAATTACCTACATTGTTGACTACAATATAATTACTTACAATGTTAACTACAATATAATTACTTACAATGTTAACTACAATATAATTACTTACAGTGTTGACTACAATATAATTATATACAATGTTAACTACAATATAATTACTTACATTGTTGACTACAATATAATTACTTACAATGTTAACTACAATATAATTACTTACATTGTTGACTACAATATAATTACTTACAATGTTAACTACAATATAATTACTTAATGAGATTAATGTACGCCATCCTTGACTGAATACGGCCATAGAGAGTAACAACTTGGACTAGTTTTACATTTGACTAGACCAGTTGTACCGGATTCTGAACTATAACTCTTGCAAAATCCATAAACAAACTTTTACTCCGTTAAACATATAAACTGTACGTGTTATATGAATACCACATTTTTACAATTATTAACAGTAAACTATATTGTGATAAGAATATTTGTATTTTCTCGAATAAAGTAATGGATATCTGCTTTAGAATGAAGAAAAGGTTAATGTTATGTTAAATGCTGATCTCAATTAGTGTAAAGTATTATATGTAACTACGATATATTTATTTACCGTTTTCGATTTATTTAGCTAATAGTGTAAAGAAAAAGGCGTAAGGACAGAAATATTAGAACACTGATGATTTAGAATGTATCATTCTTAGAAATGTTTTACAAATAAAAACAGAGTTTACGTAACTTTTTAAATAACAACAACTAAAAACTTGCCACTTGATGATATGATTGTTGTCTTCGAAATCACGCTTCTTAACCCTAAATTATTGATGGACCCAACTGGCTATTTGAACAGGTTTGTCTTAACCATTTATTTACCAAATAACTTATGGTTCCACGATTTTGTTGGTTAAATGGTTCTTAATGACACATGAGCCACACAAAAAATGTAAGCAAAAAATATTGCATTTAATCTTATTAATTACTACTGAAGTTCCTTACGTAAATACGTGGTTTGTTTGGTCTGTTATTTACATTGAGTGTCGTAAAAGGTGAAAAACTTAAAACTACTCAATATTATGCAATGGACTACTGGTAGGGAATGATACAAAAACATCTTTGTAACTTAGGTGAAATTCAGCAGTATTGAGTGGTGAAAATAAAGCTAGATGACTCACGACGTTTCACCAATATTAACCTCGCATCATCAGATGACAAGTATACAAGGATATTGAAGATGGGGCACTGCAAAGTGCAAAAATTCTCGGTAGTTTGAAAATCAAATAAGCCTACAAAACATTCGTCTATTTATAAAAAATGCTCTCAGCTCATCAATTCCGTCTGATGAATTTTAACTTCATAATATATGCTCTTAAACTATGTACTAAAGAACATCAAGAACCAAAAATTTATATCCAAAATTATTTATTTTTGTCGAATCACATGATAACCTGAAAAGTAATTCATTTCTCGCTTTTAAACGTTTTAAGTAATTAATGTTGAAGGTAGTTACGATAGTGTAAAGATATTTAAGAAAGTGTGTTTCACAAACCAAAGTTAAAACGTCTGAAACTACCACACCAGAACTACATCTGAAAACTACGTCACGTCCCCCAGTAGCACAGCGACACATCTGCGGACTTAAAAGGCTAGAAACCGGGTTTCGATAATTTGGTGGGCAGAGCACGGATAACTCGTTGTGTAGCTTTGTGCTCAATTTCAAACAAACCAAACCAAGCAACGACACTCAACAACAAGTTTGAGGGCTTATAACACTATAAATCGGGTTTCGATGCCAGCGGTGGGCAGAGCACAGGTAGTCCATTGTGTAACTTAACAACAAACAACAAAACTGACAGCCCCTTCTTATAAGTCTCATAGACACCAAATACAAATTGGAATTTGAAGAGCTCGTAAATTAGAAATGCGTGTTATAAATGAGTAAAAACTTTTATTATTTTTATAGTGTAAGACTAATGGCCCGAGAGTATCCTTGTTAAGAAAACCTCCTTCAAACGTCGCTATCTGGAAGTTTCTTAATCGATCAGATTTGCGTGATCGTTAAAGTAACTGCCTAACCTTAAAGAAAAACACAAAATATTTATAAAGCATTTAAAGAGTTTAATAATATATTTATACAAAATGGTCATCCAATTTACTACTGATATTTTGATGTATTTATAACGTTGAAATCTGTTTTAGACATAATTATGAAAAACATGATTTAGATTTATGATATCGTTGTTTGATGCGTAGTTTTATTTTTTAAAAAATTGACTGGATTTACTTGTATGCTATTATTGCAAAACATATATTATAACTTGTCTCTTCAATAAATAGTTGGATCTGTTATGCATATACTTATAAAATGTCAGGATATGTTATTGAAATTTTTACAAAGCATGTGAATCTGTCGTTCATATCTCTATATAATGTTTCGATCTGTTGTTGATAGCTGTCTTAGATGTATAATGTTTTCTCTGATGCGTAGCATCTGGTCTAGTACAAAATAATTACCATGATAGCAATAATTAGAAAGGCATTTGCTTCTGTATGACACAAGTGCAGATTTTATACAATTGTTTTAGAATACTGACAAGCTTTAATTAGGGTAGTCATGGATACCTGACGTCAGAATCTTGCTTCACATTAATTATTTTGCAAAACATTTTTATTTTTAGAAATACAATCCATGCATTTTAGTTTTGTTTTCTCGGTGGCATATAAACCGGCACTTTCTCTTAAACCTAACGTTAAACGCCACAAGGTCAATAACTAAAATATTAATATTTTCCAAATAAACCTCCATATGGAATTATATAGATACTTTATTCATATACGCTAATCCTGTAAAATATTCTATAACAGTGGTCCGCAAGCTCGATAATGAAACTTTTCGAGCCGAATAAGAATTTCAGGCCCAACTCACGGCTGGTCATTAAATGTCGAAAACTTTGGAGAGGAAAAATGATAAACAAAAATAAGCACACACTAAAAAATATTTCTTTGTTTCAGAATTTTCGCGCAAAACTAAACAAAGGGCTATGTGTGTAAAGCCGACCCTACTTTTGAGCTGATAGACTAGAGGGAAGACAGCTAATCAACAGTACCTACTGATAACTCTTGCTACTCTTATCTCACGAATAGTGTGCCACTCTTATAGTGCACCAACCGCTCCAAACTACGAAGCACATTTTTCGTGGCAGTGGGATGCAACCATGAATCTTCCGAATCATAGTCCTGGTATTTTTTTATTATTATTCCTGTAAACTCCCAGTGGAGCATAGGGCCGCAACAACACCTCGCCAACGGAAGGTGTTGTTGCAGTTACTTGTAGCAGGTTGGTTTTTACGGGGTGGAGCTGCTAGCCCCGCGCCCAACCCTCCTCCTTTCTCATCCTGGACTTGGGACCAGGCAAAGGCGGAGGTTGGCATGTTTGGTGTGACGGGGATTCGAACCCGCGACCCTCAGATTACGAGTCGAGCGCCCTAACCACCTGGCCATGCCGGGCCTATAGTCCTGGCATACTGACCTTAAACCGCAACCAGCCTCTAGAAGCACGAAACGTAATATATACAAGCAAAAAGATGGCTGGGATGACTCGCATGCTTTTACTTTTGAAATTAATTCTGCTTATTTTGGTGAGGTCAGAAGGAAAAAAGTATTTGGTTGTTTGTTTATTTGGAATTAAGCACAAAGCTACACAATGGGCTATCTGTGCTCTGCTCACCACGGATATCGAAACCCGGTTTCTGCGTTGTAAGTCAGCTGACATACAGCTGTGTCACTGGGGGGCAAAAAAAAGAAGAGGTAAAGCAAAACCCTTGTTATATCTATCAATTCAAGTTCGGCCTTTAAACCAAGAATATTTATTCACCTCTGTATTATTCCTTTAGCGCCAACGCAATTGATCGGCAACATTAGCGCTTGTCCAGAGTTGCGCGGAATGCGCGCGGGAGATATATTTAAACTATTTGAAAGCAATTTATTGTTACTACATTTATTGATTTTCTTAATTATCGTTCAAAAAACATGAATAATGAAAATTGTTGAGAACATAACGCCAATTGAAATATTTTATATACAACTATAAATATTAGTTACTATTACAACAATCAAAAGCTTCTTTGGGAGTGATACAATTATTCTTTATTGAATTAAAAATTTTTAAATTCTTGGCCTTTCCAGTTCAAGGGTATCAATGTTGGACCATTTTCTAATATTTAAAATTTGCTCAGAAAAAAAAATAGCTTAATAAATCTTATAAAGAGATGATCTTACTATTTATTTTTACGTAACTTAATAGTCTGAACTGTTGTTAACCCATTCCAGGAAGAATTAGTACAGATTAGCTATTAAACTAATTGATATAAATCTTAAAGAACACTTAAATTCGAAGTCCAAATAATAATTTGATTAGAGAGTCGCCTGCCATCTGTTGCTCATTATAATAACTCCTTAAAATATGGCGCAAGTATTAATAAACCTAATGAACATTCCCCCTGAAGAAGAAAGGTCCACCATTCGAAAGCGCTCGGGTTACAGGGTTTTTATTATTTCATATCAAGACTTATTGAACCTACATGTTTTTCTGACATCATGAATACTCCTCGAACTTATATGATTATTAAATAGCATGGATGTGGGAAATTAATCTT
This sequence comes from Limulus polyphemus, assembly GCF_000517525.1. NCBI lineage: Eukaryota > Metazoa > Arthropoda > Merostomata > Xiphosura > Limulidae > Limulus > Limulus polyphemus. Next base: position 261,525 of record NW_013665754.1, read on the forward strand.
ATTTACATTTTGTAAAACGCTTTTTAAACATATTTACATAACGTTTCTTAAATATTCTCCCTGTTGTGAAAATCAAAAGAATTCATTAGTTTTCATTTTGTATTAATTAAACGATCAGATCGATAAACAGGGCGAGGTTGTAGAAACCAACATAGATAAATGTATTAATATACAAAGACACCCATACAAATTTATATATTGTTTTGTATTAAAGGTAGTAATAACATAGTTAATACCCAATTTTCGTTGGAAAGAAATAGGGCATTAAGTTTTATTGAACAAAGGAAGCTTGCCAGTAGTCTTGCTCTTGGCTCTGAACACAATAGTTATTATGTAAAAGTGTATTAGAAATAACCGAGATAAAAAAAGGTCTAGAATCCACCGAGAGATGGCGCAAGCATTTCTATAATATTTTGTCCATTGTAACACCTCATGACAGTGTTAATAAGAGTTTTAATTAATGTTCTTATAGTTTAATATAGGTGGTTCTCTATGTGTGTGTGTATAGGTGCGTATTATTTTTTACATAGAAAATATCTAATGTTGTATGTTTTCTCGTAACCTATAAACGAAAACTGAGATTAGATGGATTCCAAACAGTTTTCAAAGGTAGCCGATAAACTGATTATCCGTTTATCCCAGTTTATTATTGCTGTGTAACACCCTGAAGGTATTTTCAAAGTAGTGTAATAAATTTATTGACTGATATTTATTGTTAATTGTACAATGACTTCGAAATGCAGCCGTGTAATTAACAATAAATATCAGTCTACACAAAAATAATTCAGTTGAAAATTTAGAAACTAGAAACGTTTACGAGCGTTAAAAGCCTAACACTGAGGTTATTCACTCTTTATGAGAACAATGTTTCATACTCTCGCCTACCCTTGAAACTAAAGTTCTTTGACCGTCAAACCTGCTCAGACTAATAATCTTTATAAAGTACCATTGCACAAAACCGACATTTTCATTACAAGAAGTGAAGTCAATCTCGGACCTCATTTCTTGACAATCTTTCCGAAACTCCCAACTGTGCATGAATTTCTGCTTCCTAAGCAGACCAAAAGCATAAAATCTATTGGAAATCTATCAAGAGTTCGTTTGTTTGTTTGCTTCGGATATTCTCGCAAAACTTCTTTAGGGCTATCTGAAGTGGATGTCCCTGAGTTTGAACAGATAGACTAGAAAGAAAACAGCTTGTTAACACAGCCTACCGCCAACTTTTGGACTACTATTGTCTGAACGAATAGTGGGATTTGACAGCATCATTATAACACACTTACGAACCCAAAGTGGAGAATGTAATTTTTTGGTGGTTAACGGGACGCGAGCGATAGACCCAGATCCATAATCTGGCACACTAACGTCTGGGTCACTCTGAATGAAATATACAGGCGTTAAGCATGTCACTCACAGCGCCACCTGTGTTAGTATATACAGATAGTTTAAATGAAGTGCGATTAATCTATTCATAAGCTTGTTTCTTTGTTGGTAAACTCAAAGCTACACAATGGACTATTTGTGCTCTGCTCACCAAGGGTATCGAAAACTGATTTCTAGCGTCATAATTCAAAGGATTATCGCTGAGCCAACAGGGTCCTACTTAGAGGATCATTACTATAATATATATATTTTTTAATCAACTTATTTTGTGTTATGTGTTAAGTTAGACTTATACAGAACTGAATTCTGTTTCGTGACGATAGGTTAACATTCAGATAACGATTGCTTGGTTTTTCGTGACGGTAGGCCAGTTTAAACTATGTGATTAACAATTCTTGTTGATATTATGGTTGCAATACGACAGCAAGCGAAATTGTTCTTAGACTGACGTCAATCTAAGACGGGAAAGTGTGTTCGTACGAGTTAAAAAATAAAACATTAGAAACTTTAAAACAAAATAAACAACGATTTACTTGGCTCCATTCGAAAGGACATTAATAAACACATACTTGGCTGGTTCTTGAGAACATTTTGAAATGTTCTCAGCTCTACTGGTCCTATAATAACTATAAATCTAGTATCAACTACTATTTCTAGAAATACTTCTTCAAGTAATATCAGCTTTACAAGCTTAGAAAAGAAAAACTTGTAACGTCAGTTATAAGTTCAATACTGAAGTTTTCAAGTAATCTCACTTCTATAAGTCTTAATGTAAACGTTATATCCTTCTTATCTGTCTCTCTATTTTCCCAACCATATTTTTGTTGTCACTCTACACAATGCAGGTTTTCTACTCTTTTCAAACTTTCTCTTTATATCTAATCTCTAATCGGTTCTTATATTATTTTTTGTAACTGATTTCAAAAAATGTTTTAGATATTTTACTTTTTTTCGTCTTCAATATGTCCTTAGTATATGCACAATTGTTTTCGTTGTATTGATCTTCATGTCAGTTCTTCCTGCCTCCATCTATGAGATGTAATAGGATATGTTTCTATCTAAACTCTACGTTTTTTTATATGTTTATATTATATTTTTAATTCCTTTCTACACCTTCAAATTCCTGCACTATAGTTACTAATAAAATGTATCAGATTTTAAAATAAAAGCAACAGTCTGTCCATATCTTACATTCACTTACTTTAAGGCACTTCACGTTACATTTACTGATCGTCATATTTTCGTCTCAATTTTATATGCTTTGTTGTCGTATTCCAATTGTTAAACCGCTATTTATACTTTTTAATCACTGCTATCTACTAGCTTTTCTTTATCATTATTCAGCTTACGGCGTTTCGAAAACCATCATTTTTGATCCATTCATCTTCTAAGTCATGTAAATAATGTAAGACTTAACGGAAATCCTTGTATAACTACTTTAACCTTCCCAAAACTATTTGATCTTTATTTTTCTAATTTGATTTATCGTTACGGTTTCTTTGTATATGTGTTTTACCACATCTAACACTCTATCAGATATTCCCAGTTTCTCCATTCTTTCTATCTATATATCGAAATCAGCTTTCAAGTCAAATTTCCTTCATGTTATTGTAATTTTTCTATTAAGACATTTAAGATATATATATATCATACCTAGTGACACACTCTTTCCGAAGTCCTGCTTGGATTTTTTTCAAACCATTGATTCAGAATTTTCATCGCTATTCCAATCATAAATTTATATCTTTTTTACCAATACTACATGTTACCGATTTGGAAATTCCATTCATATTTGTCTCTCTCTATTTCTTTACACTCCTTGCTACTTCCGATATCTTGTTCATTGCTGCTTGTACTTTAGTTCTCTCTCTTTTGTTGTGGTTAAATTTCTATAAAATTCAATAACTTGCCCTCTTATCCCGATCACATTAGTTTCTTAAAACTTTTAATTGCTTTTCACATTCTTCCTCCGGTCCACCAACTATCCAATTTATCACCCATTATTACTCTTCCCTATTTAATTCCTTGTAGTTCTGCTTTCTTTTCTACATAGTCCAAAATATTTTAAAGTATATTTTCTATTCTATGTTCACTGCTTCTTCACTGTCCTTCTTGTTTCTCATAAACATACTGTCCTTTCTCCTAAACATAATGCTTGTTAACTGTCCTTCTTTCTCTTAAACATAAAGCTTGTTCGCTGTCCTTCTTTGTCTTAAACATAAAGCTTGTTCGCTGTCCTTCTTTGTCTTAAACATACTGTTTATTCACTTTCTTTCCTCTTTTTCTGGTTTATTGGTTGTTTTATTATTTTATGCTCCTCCGATCTTTCTATTTCTTCTTTTAACATATTCTTCACCCTTTTTTTTGTTCCTCAATCATTTCAGATTTTGCAATTGCTTCTTTACTTCTCTTTTTGAGCCGGATTTGACCTATTGGTTGGGTTCCAGATATAGAATCCGAGGGTCCATTGCACGCACTATCGGGCCGTGGGTACATTATAAGAGTGGGTGTCTCCTTTGACCTTCACTCTTACTCTTTGTCATGTTCCAAATCATATTTATTAATCCTTTTAATTTTTTTATCCTGGTCTTCTTCTATATCTATCACTACTTGTTCTCACATCCCTTTCACTTGCTTCCAAGATATCTTTTCTTCATCTTCTCTGCTATTCCAAGTTACATATTCTAACCTTTCTCTTCACTTTCCTGTCCTTATACACCTTTCTAAATGTATACCAAACATGATTTACACGTATGAGAATATGCGTTCGTGAACACCTTAAATATGAATTGTATAGAATAACGATATAGTTGTGTTTTAAGATTTGTTGTACAATCATTAATAACTCCGAAGGGTGAGTAAACCAGAATACAAAAATAACACATGACGTTAGTTGTTATATATGTATACAATAAAATCTGAAAAGCTGATTAAATTTTTTTCATGTAAAGTAGGAAAGTTAGGGGAACTATATTTTATCATCGTCAGATTATACCGAACAATAAGTTTGTTTAACATTAGTGATCTATAGAGTTTTTAGATATAATCCCAGTAATGTTCGACTAGATGAAGAGGTTGTTTGTGAGCTTTCAAAAATTCCGTATTTTAAGCCAATGATGCAAATTGATCTTTCTAAAATGGAAACTGTATATAAGCAACTATATTTCTAGGTGTAAAAACTGAGTATATACCGGATGAAGAAAAGCAAAGAAAAAACAGGGAAGACCAAATCGTATTCATTTAAGAAGGGCGGTCAAAGGTTAATATCTCGGTTACCTACTAGACTATTGACATTAATGGGTACTGTTAGGGCGCAAAATAATCTTTGATCTAAATTTTGAATCTGTTTATATATATTTGATTCACTACATAAATATAACCAGTGTATTTATATATCTGAGTAACTAAATAAATATAACCAGTGTATTTATATATCTGTTTCACTACATAAATATTACCAGTATATTTATATATCTGATTAACTAAATAAATATAACCAGTGTATTTGTATATCTGATTCACTACGTAAATATTACCAGTGTATTTATATATCTATTTCATTACATAAATATTACCAGTGTATTTATATATCTGATTCACTACGTAAATATAACCGGTGTATTTATATATCTGATTCACTACGTAAATATAATCAGTGTATTTATGTATCTGTATCACTACATAAATATAACTGGTGTATTTATGTATCTGATTCACTGCGTAAATATAACCGGTGTATTTATATATCTGATTCACTACGTAAATATAACCAGTGTATTTATATATCTGATTTACTATATGAATATAACCAGTGTATTTATATATCTGATTCACTACATAAATATAACTAGTGTATTTATATATCTGATTCACTACATAAATATAACAAGTGTATTTATATATCTGATTCACTACATAAATATAACCAGTGTATTTATATATCTGATTCAGATTTTGTTAAACAAGAC
>NW_013665754.1:267677-276312 GCF_000517525.1 Limulus polyphemus
TGATTCACTACATAAATATAACTAGTGTATTTATATATCTGATTCACTACATAAATATAACAAGTGTATTTATATATCTGATTCACTACATAAATATAACTAGTGTATTTATATATCTGATTCACTACATAAATATAACAAGTGTATTTATATATCTGATTCACTACATAAATATAACTAGTGTATTTATATATCTGATTCACTAAATAAACATAACAAGTATATTTATATATCTATTTCACTACATAAATATTACCAGTGTATTTATATATCCGTTTCACTATATAAATATTACCAGTGTATTTATATATCTATTTCACTACATAAACATTACCATTGTATTTATATATTTATTTCACTGCATACATACTACCAGTGTATTTATATATCTATTTCACTACATAAATACTACTAGTGTATTTATATATCTGATTCACTACATAAATACTACCAGTGTATTTATATATCCGTTTCACTATATAAATATTACCAGTGTATTTATATATCTATTTCACTACATAAACATTACCATTGTATTTATATATTTATTTCACTACATACATACTACCAGTGTATTTATATATATTTATTTCACTACATACATACTACCAGTGTATTTATATATCTATTTCACTACATAAATACTACCAGTGTATTTATATTTATAGTTTAACATCATTCTGTTTATGCGCACTTCTCTTATTTTCTCTACCAGTTTTATATTTTGAGTCTTCCATGTGACAATATTTCGTACTACCATCAGTAAAGGCCCAATGATTTGCGTCCCGCGCATGGATTTGAGGGTGTAGTGTCCGTGTCCCTTTACTACGAAAAAAAATGAATTAATTGAAACGCACTTCGGGGACTCTGGGTGAGTTATAAGAGTGGCAGTCAAATCCCACTATTCGGTCAGTTCAAAATTAAGGACGACTTGTGCAGATAGGCATACAGTAGCTTTGTGCGAATATCGGAAAACGAACGCATAAACAAAATACACGAGTAAGCTACAGATTCGTATGAGCTAAAGAAGAGACTGGTTTTTCAGAATGATGCACTCTAAACGCAACAGAATTTCAACATGAGTATCAAGTAATTTTGGAATCAGTCAATGTTGCAAGTTCACTCATATATCAAAACCGGTAACTATGATACTTCGGCTTAATTGCTACCTATTACGTCTACAGCGGAAGCAAACGGATTGATGTAGCTTAACAATCCACAGAAGTCTGCGTCATTCATCGAATTCTACCCAACGTAATTACCTGTTTGCAAAGTCAGTATGTATGATTGGCTGACTCACCTTACAATTCAGCGTGTAAAGTCACATGGTGTACCGCATGCTTTCGAACATAGACCTTAGATTAGAGAACTGGAAGACAAATGACTTTGTACTTGATTTCCATAATATATACAATTGTTCTAAATATGTGTATGGGTTTCAATTCTGCATTATTATTAGTATTTTTTGAATACGAAGATTAGAAACAATGTGAATGCAATTAGACTTTAAATCGATAAATGTTGCATATTTATTTAATGTGTTACAAAATGGATTGTTTTCAGCTACAAAATGTAGTTTTTCGCATGCCATTCTAGAAATACTTGCATCTAAATCAAAGGTAAAAAGCATGCGACAAAGAAAACAAATCCGTTTTTATTCACTTCAATTTTTTTAGATCAATGCTAAATCGTTGGACGAAAGAGTAAGATATTAGTCTTGGAAACGAAAAATGTAATTAGAAATTGCACATGGAATACAAAAAAGTGGTAAAAAACAGCAGAGGCCACCATTAGTTTTGCACGAATAATTGATGTAATGCTCAGATGGTGGATTTTTCTAGTTCTAAATACAAAATTCTAAAATTGAATAATGTATTGGTAATGGCCAAGTACAGAATAAGTACTCTAATGGTTTTATTTTCACTATGACTAACATTCAGACTTTTTCTGCACATTGAACAACTTTATATTCAGTGATGGAGTGATCACATGGAAAATAACACAGGATGTCCGAAACGTCTGGAACCATAGACACTTCAACGAATTATACTGAATGTGTTCCACCTGCTCTCCTTGTAATTTAGATTAACAGCAGGATCAACTCAAACTTCTCATTCTTTGACAGCCACATATCAGTCACATACCTTAAATTAAAAAAAAAAGCTGTAACCTTTGGTTCCAGGCTTTTCAGACACCAAAAGTTGTAATAAAGCTTTTTCAGTGATGTCCCATACAGTGCATGAATACACGGTATTAACTTAGTTTGAGTCATATTCAAAATGCTTCTCTTGATGCTTTGCATACATATTTGCACAAAAGCACACGCAAAGCTGTTCTTCCCTTTACAGGAACTACGTAAGAAAGTTGAAATCACCGTTGAAAAATGATAAATTTATCTAGTTTGGTATTTGGGCTATCGTGGACTGGGAGAATCAGAAGTAATTTCCGACCTCTTATCTCTTCGTGACTACTTTTGATGTTGGCTGATAATAAATCAATAAACTCAAATTTGTAGGTTTTCAATTATTATGTTCACTCAGTTTTCTTCAGAAACGTCCATGGACTCTATCCACTTAGAAGAGCGTTTCTTAAACTATCACTTTTGCGAGTAAAATATTTCAGTCCACATAATTAATATTTCAAAAGTAAACAAGTTGGTGTACTAAAAGTCGCCTAACATCTGGTTTCAGGTAAATAAGGAAAACAACTAGTAACAGGTGGAATATACCTTATATTATTATATGCTTAATTTTACATTGGAAAGGAAGATATTGTGTTACTTTTACTGGTGTTTTTAATGATTAACAGAACACTAAAGAAGTCATTAGTTATGGCCAGATTTCGTGCATAACTCCTAGTCAGGAGTTATAAGTAAGAGGTGACTATACCAGAACTTAGGGGTTTTCTTACCTATTCAATTAGCCCACGTGTCGCATAAAGTGTCTTCCAGGTATGTCTTCCAAGTATGTACTTAACAACAACAAAACTATAGCCATACAAACACACACACATATATAGAACAAACACAATTATCACAAAAGAAGATATATATATTTCATCTAATCTCAGATAAAAGAAATTAAACGCAAAACCAAAGAACAAGAACATAATACGCAAAATCAGTTTCGTGTCCAATTTAAAAATTAACAAACACCACTGAAATAAAAAGCGTTTGGGTAGGGAAATATGAATAAAAATCCGAAATTAAAAGCAACTGAAGTTACCATAAAGCAACATACATTTTTTTACACTGTCTACATACGAAACGTGTTCGACAGAAAATATTTTGCAAATTTAAACTGAGTTCTCTTCGTCTCAACTGAAATGTGAACAAGTGGATCGGATACAATTTTGAAAACAATCTTTATTCAATTCATAAAACACAATCGAAATAACAAAGATATCTCTTTGTAGAACGACAATGACTGTTATAGAATGAAAAACACAGTAATATATATACATATTCTACAATTCTGTGTGCGCTACCTACGTCACACTTAGTCATCCCAGTCGAAAAATAAGGGAGAATGCAACTTCAAGGTATCACCGACCTGCTAGAGGAAAAGATTTCACATGATAAAGTGCACGTAATACTATAGATAAACGGCCCAGAAGAATAGATAACTGTGGCGAAAGAAGTTTGGCCTTTTCTTAAACAGTTTTCTACTTTAAACCTACATGCACGTGTATGCATTGACATTTTAGGGCTCCTCTACCACCTACCAATTTCAGAAGGTAATAATACCGCTTTACAAAATTTTTATCATTTTTATTCGTACATATTATAAGTAATCGCTTTCAATTATACAAATAACATATGAAAGTGCACAGTTGACTGAGTCTACTACTGAAACCTCGTTTGCAGTTATTCTATAACTTAGAATAGAGAATATTGCGTTATTTCCTCCCACAATTTCCGAAATATCATGTTCCTGAATCCTTTTAGCATACCTGTTACACGCTCTAATCTACCTCTTTTTCATTTTGAAAATCTGAAAATTATAAATTATATAGCTCATTTTATGCACATAGAGTATATTTACAAAGTTTGCTTCTTATATAGAAGTAATGTAATCTAATTAGGTAAAATTACTACAAAGAATCGTACAGATAACATCTATTTTTATATCACTTGTGCTATTTGGAAATCGTATTCGATAACAGTGTACGTAAACTCAATCTTACTCACAGTTGCGAAAGCTCTGGTCTCAGAAAAGTGCTTCAGTAACTAGATTTAGTTATTTTCAGGATAACTTGATTCGTATAATTATAGATTGAATTACATGTCAGCTGGTCGTGGGTGCAGTTGAACATTTATAGTGACTTTATATGCTCCAAATAACGTAAAGTAATTTAATATGGAAAATTACGTGACGTTTATTCAAACCAGAACACAATCCATTGCTCCACAAGTTCGTATATATATATCTCAATGTATAAATAGTTCAAAGTTTTACGTTTCTTAAACTATAATATAAAAACCTTTATTTCAATAGAAACACTACGTCTAAAAATACGATAAATAAGAAAATTTTTATAACGAAATGAATCGCCAAATTGAAGGACAAAATATTTGGATGAGCGTCACTTATGTTTTCCATTAGAAGTTTTTCTGTAGTTTATTTAACAGGATTTTAGTCTAACAGGAGGTCGAGGAAGAAGAAGAAAATTAAAATAAATTCACATTTTGTGTTTTCAATGTTATATCAGTTTATTTGATCAGTAACACTTATTAGGAGTAATTAAATCCAATTTAGTGTTCGTCTTTTGACTTTCACGATCGTCTAATTGCTACAGACTACATGATACCTAACCTTTAATAATGATGGTAAATTTTGTTAAATGAGTTTAATAAACGCAACGTTGTTCGTAAAATTAAACATTCTGGTGCACTTTGAGCTTCTATAAGAAAGTACTAACAGTACGTCTATATCAACAAAGTGTAAAAGTAAATATAACTATTAAGGTTTCATTTATGCACTCTTTTATTTGGTCCAAAAGTTTTGCATAATAAGATATCTGCACAAGAGCAGTTCCTAATTTTTCATAAACAGAGTAAAAGGAAGATAGCACCCACCGCCAGCTCTTGGACTGTTCTTGTTTATCGAAGACCGTCACTCTTATAGCGCATCAACGGCCTCAAATTTCAAAATGCGTTTTTTGTTTTGTGCCATGGATCCTCAGAACCACAGTTCGAGTACGATAAGCACTAGAGCTTACCTGGTCTAACGATTGTACAAACTTAATTAACGTTCCTGTTTGACAACACATCGACGTTATATTTCAATATAGAATTTGTGGGTGAAAAAATATTAAAAAGTTGTTTGAGAAGATCGCATTTAGTAGACCACATTTGTGAAGAAAGTCATTAAAATAGCTTTTATCTCACTGTTTTTCAGAACCACACTGAATGAACTGATATTTACTTAAAATATATTAAATTATTTATACGCCTTTCTTGTATGAATTGGATAAAATCAAGTGTATTATAGATCACTTGTTAGTTGGTTTTCAAATATATATTTGTACTAATTAAACGTAGAATACGTATATATATCTATGAACGGCACTGCCGGGACTTTATCTTTAATGACGAGTAGCTTGCGTTTTTATGAAAGTAACAAATTTACTTGAAAAAAAGAACTTTACAAGGCGAAGAAAATGTGACAATACAATAACTTTTTTGCTACACCCTGTATATACAAGAACTAGGATAAGAACCACTTCCAGCAGCAGCATGTGAGCATATTAGCTTCTTTGATTATAGAAATTTGACTGGGTAAAGTTGAAGGTTGTCGTTTTACGTTCTTATGTCATGTGTGTGTACTTTTTATACAATAATAAGGAAATCTCCGTAAATTAGATCTCGGAAGATGTTCAGCGTAGTTAGAACAATTATTTATTTAAAATGACGTGTTTTTTAGATCAAAAGTATAACAGCACATGCTCGACAATGTTTTATTATAATATTCTTTTTCATATTTTACAATAACTTTGATCTTGTAACAAATATTTAATTCGACTTGAAGCATCTCTCAACTAAAATTTGCTTGTTATACAGGTATGTATATTTATTTTAATGTATAGCTGAAATCTTCACGTGAGTTCCGTGCACGTGTTCGTATGAAAATCGATACTGACGAATCAGACCTTATCAGAGAGAAAGCATTCTCTCTTAACAACAACAAACAAAAAAGGTGTTTGAAAAGATCAAAGAAACTTGGTGTATTACACGTGCTTATCCAGACACCGCCTCCGTATCGATTCAGCGCAAGTCAGTGACGTGTAGGATCACAAAGATATCTTGTCTCCAAGTTGACTATAGGAATATAGCTGAGGCACGGATTCAACGAGCCTGGATATCTATCTTAGTTATTATAATATGTAAAAATGAGCAGTCATGTTTTACCCTTTTTTATCACTTCTTTGAAAGTAAAATTATCAAATAAAGTAAATACATCCTAAACACCATTGACGAAAATACCCTGACATTCAAAACAGGCTTGCTATATATCTATTTAACCTATCTCTTCAATGTTGAAATAAAATCATTTTCTGAATATAAGCGTTAGTTTTTATTATACGGTTAATATTTTATTAGCTAGTAAGAGTCAGTTCTACATACTTTCTTGTTCAAACACCTCAACAATAAACTTTTGTATTCTTAGATACCAGGAAGCACTGAGGGGATTTTTGTTCTCTGGAGAAGATTGAATCCCCGAGGATTTTAGTTTAAAGTTTCCACGAGTGGTAAATTAGTTTTGTCGTGCAGGTTGTGTGCGTGTGGGAGAAGCTGCAATTTACAGAAACTCTACACACGTAAGACTTCGTATACAACAAAGAAGAAGCGAAGAAATCTAGAAGTTTCCTTTTGAATGTTCCATACACGTGCTAGGTAATTGACTGTGTGAATTATAAACCTTAAATAATCACGAAATTAGTTATTTGTTATACTAACAATAACGAGTTCAGATATAGTGCAAAAGTGAAAAGGTATACTTTAGTCCATTCTCTACAGTGTATTAATATAACATATATTTTATACACATAGTAGGAAAATTGCTAAATTCAAGCTCATAGACTTAAAAGGGCCTAATTGGTATGTTTGGCAAATATTATAATTCAATACAATATACTGAATCTTGTATTATTTATATTTAATTTTGATGTTTATTTAAGAAAAGACCGTAGACATCTTAGTCCTCATCTCTTCGTAGACCTAGAGGGACGCCATATTGTTACAAGTATAGTTTGTCCAGAGGGCGACATATGTTACGCGAACAACGATAAATGGGTTTATCCATTTGCAAAAACTGTAGTTAAATATTCAAGTACCGTTTTAGCACAAATATAAAGTGGTACCCTTTTCTGGAACTGAGATCACGAAAACTCAACTCGTCTTATATCCGCGGCGTACGCTTTGGGGAGTCTCCTGAATACGTGGGCAGTAGGGTATTGTGACTTCGTTTCCCGCACTAAATCCTGTAGAAGTGTATTGTTGCTTTCAGTTTACGCTTTTTAAACGCGGCTCCAGACTGGTTTGGGTGGGTTTTGGTTCCAGCGTCGGCATTGTTGACTGGGTGGAAGTAAGATGGACTCCGCTGAGATATTTGCTGCCATAGGGAGTTTGTTTCTCGTAGAACCCTCTCTTGGTGGCTGGAAGGTTGCTGACTGGGGTGATAAGTGGCCCCTGGAGACTTCAGACTAACCTATTCGTAGTTTGAATAAGATTTAGTATGTCTGACCAGCAAGAAAACAATGTGTCTTCATCCATGGGCTCTGATTCCACCGGATCGAACGTCTGATTTTCAAGAAAAGTGCATTTAGCAACTGGAATATTTTGTTGCATTCTTCAATCCATCTAAAATACGCATCAACTTTAGTGAGAGCCATCAACGGTGCAGTGACCATGGAGAGGTTAGCCACTAAACGTTGATAACACTATGTAAAACAAAGGAAGTGTGAAATATTCGTTTAGTCATGGGTCGAAACCAGTTTTGCTCTGTTGTGATATGAGAGCCAATAGAAACGCCATATTTGCTCTCACTATGACCAAGAGATTCCACGTGTGTGCACCCATCTCTAGTTTTAACTTCAAACCTGCACTTTTTTTATCCGCTGAAGTACCATGCTCAGGTTATCAACAGCAGACTCGAACCTGCACCCAAACACTAAGATATCATCCACATAGACCGGGCTACCAGACATCTTTCTCATTGCTGCCCCTTTAGCATAAGTTCAATCAGCCTCTCAAAAGAGGCGGGCATGTTACACAGCGTAAAGGATGCGAAACTGTACAAACCGTCTCTAGTGCTGAAAGCAGTCTTCGGTCTGTCCTCGTAATCCAGCTTGTATATAGATACCATTTATTTGTGCACGGGAATGGAGAAACAGCAACGGGCACTGACGCGACAGAAGCAGCCCTAGTGGTAAGAATAGTGTAAAGGATGTTAATTGTCATGACAAAATTAAATGTTTGACTTAGAAGTATGAAGGAAGTTTAAATGCTAAGGTGCACTATTTAGCGACTTTTGAATTAAATATAAGTTATTTTATGTATTAGGTCGTCAATAAATTAATGTCGCTTTTTTTGGATGAAAAACCCCAAACAAAATATTTATTAAATGCAATAGTC
>NW_013665754.1:277312-277929 GCF_000517525.1 Limulus polyphemus
CATTTCCATAAGTTCTTTGATATTCTTTGTGGCTACAAGGCGTTGTTTCCCTTCTTGTATTCAAACACCATTACATGCCGAATGTGTGTCTCATCGTGTGCCGTCACTATAAGGGATTAGAGTATACTAAACTTCACACATTATACAGGCTACACTAACGTGACGTTAACGCGGTTCGTTTAACTATTATACGTGATGTACGTTTTTTGGGGAGTGGTTAATGAAAGTGTTCCAAAACGCGACATTAATTTCTTGCATAAATCTAAGGAAAATATTTATTATATGAAAATCTTGGTTACAGATATTTATAAATGAAGAATCCCTCTGGATATTAAGAGTTGAAATGTTATAGATTAATTAAATTTGATAATGTATATATATATATATATATATATACAATTAAATTAGATTTTTAGAGAAAAATCATCTTTAAGTTACTATGGAAGTAATTCATTTACTCGGCGACGTTTCAAGCAAACACTCTTTTTCAAGCCCTGTGTTATCCAGCAATTTAAAAGTTTCTCAAAGGATAACCTTGACTTGTTAACAAAAACAGAGTACATTCTAATACGATATTAGTCACATTTGATGGTATTTCATAGGCTAAAGTTTGGTTT
>NW_013665754.1:278592-293589 GCF_000517525.1 Limulus polyphemus
AAACCAAACTTTAGCCTATGAAATACCATCAAATGTGACTAATATCGTATTAGAATGTACTCTGTTTTTGTTAACAAGTCAAGGTTATCCTTTGAGAAACTTTTAAATTGCTGGATAACACAGGGCTTGAAAAAGAGTGTTTGCTTGAAACGTCGCCGAGTAAATGAATTACTTCCATAGTAACTTAAAGATGATTTTTCTCTAAAAATCTAATTTAATTGTATATATATATATATATATATACAGCTTACAAACTACTGATTACATTAATTGTTAATAGACGATTAAATCAGCACTATAAAAGAATTAATAATTAAATATCGCAATACCGTTATCAGTCCAGGTTGTCAACTTATTTTCATAACGGATAATGTTTGTGGTAATAGCACCCAAATGCATTGGGGATATCCCATCTATCAGACAAAATCCAAACGCCGATGTCAATCTTGTCAGCTGTCATGTAAAATTATAAACAAATCCATCAGATAAGATTACGGATCGGAGTGCTAACACCCACAACGTCTCAGCTTCTACTGCCTTTCACTGTCTAGCCCCCAGTGGCACAGCGGCATGTCTGCGGACTTACAACGCTAGAATCAGGGTTTCGATACCCGTGGTGGGCAGAGCACAGATAGCCCATTGTGTAGCTTTGGGCTTAATTACAAACAAACAAACAATTCACTGTCTACAGCCAGCTGTGGAAGGCAGTTACCCTTAAATTTCTTAAAGTAGAAATGAACTGAAATAAAGCCATCCTAATATTTCTACTAATTCAATTCCCAACCTCCATCCTTACAAAAAAATATATTAAATAAAACTATGAGATATTAAATAGAACTATGAAATATTAAATAGAACTAAACAGAACTACAAGATATTAAATAGAACTACAAGATATTGAATAGAACTAAACAGAACTACAAGATATTAAATAGAACTAAACAGAACTACAAGATATTAAATAGAACTAAACAGAACTACAAGATATTAAATAGAACTACAAGATATTGAATAGAACTAAACAGAACTACAAGATATTAAATAGAACTAAACAGAACTACAAGATATTAAATAAAACTAAACAGAACTATAAGATATTAAATAAAACTATAAAATATTAAATAGAACTAAACAGAAGTCCAAAATATTAAATATAACTAAACAGAACTACAAGATAATAAATAGAACTAAACAGAACTACAAGATATTAAATAGAACCTTAAAAATTCTTGTATAGCTCTAACTCCCACCTCCTTCCTTTCCCCTGAAGATTTATTCAAGTATAACATGGGAACGCTGAAACTAGCCTAGCTGCTTGAAGTTAGTCTTTCCGTCCCGGTTATACTAAATAAATTTACTAGAAAAATTATTAATAGCTACTTATAAGCTAAAGTAACTAACTCCCTCTTTATTTTATCTATAAGACATTTTCCTTAATCAATAGGATTTACAACTTCAGTTGCTAGTTGCGAATTGCAAATAATTCTCACGTCAGCCTGTGCATAGTATTTTTAAACCATATCTAAGAAAACAAATTTTAGGGTTAAGGCTTCAGTTCGTTTCGCTGCTAATAGTTCTCTAATAGTGTTAATGGTCTGAAAAATCCAAGAAATTAAATGTTACGAACTAAGAAACTACCCGATAAACAGAAAAACTTTCTTCTCAAAGGTATGTTAATTGTTTGATGTAATCACATATACTATATAGAGAGTTAAATCCTTAAAGTATATTTTTACTATGAAAATATTACACTATGTGTAATTTTGTTTCGTGAAACATTTAACGTGTTCATATGTCTATGTAGTTATATTGTAATAAAAAATTAAAACGTGTCCGTCTTTTAAAGCAGTTTTGGTTCTTCTAGTACTTAAGAAATGATTGAGAAGGTAATAAGTTAAAATATTCTATTGTTTACAATATGAATACATTAATGCATTTGTGAAAGGCATATAAAATCCAGTTGTTAATTTTTTATGTCATAAACGTGTATCGTGACCTTTTCTATGATATGACTTGTACCAAAATATTTGTATAGAAATCAGCACTATTAAGCTGGCCGCATTTCAGTCGTTTCATGCCTGCATCTATATTGGATGAACATATCTATATATATATATATATATAAATACGAAATGTGTGTTTATTTGCACCCTAACTCCTCCAAGTCTATTGGGCCAATCTCAACCAAAATTTGTGTGTAAACACTATGAACTATGGGAAATGCCCTAAGGGAGTTAAAATTGAAATTAACCCTATTTCTATTTTGTAAAGCTTGTTGGTTAATTACTCAAGCCTGTTGGGTCAATCTCAAACAATCTTGGCAAGTTGACGTTTTAGACGATGTTGAATATTCTAAAGAGATTCAAGGTCAAAGTATGAAAGTTTGCTGGATTGTTTCTCAAACAATCATGCTTTTCTCAGTGTCAATAAGATGTAGGGTGTTCAAGGGTGGGATCACCTCAAAATCTTTATTTGTTGATAGATGGAAAGTAAACTGCAAATGTTGTTTTTGATGAAGCTTTGTTATAATTTTAAAATTATAAAGTTTATGCTCAAGTTATTACTTTGAAATATATAAATGCTGTTAAACTTACATTGTTGTAATTAAGTTTAAACATTCCCCGTCAGTCAACGGGTATTTCAGCTTGTTTGTATATATTTAAAAAATAAAAAGTTAAAATGTGTTCATTTATTTCTAAAATAGCTGCTTTTATTAGTACGATAGGTCAGAATTATCCGAATAAAATTTAATGTATCTCTTGTGGAATAATAAGTAGTTCGTCAGGTAATGTTTATTTTGTTCGTTTCGCTTTTAGAATTTTCACGTAACGCTGTATGATGTATAGGGCTATCTTCGCTATCCGTCCATAATTTGTGAATGATAACCTAGAGGGAAGACGATTTAATCAGTAGCACCAATCGGAAACTCTTGTCTTACCAAACAATGAGATTGCGATTTGAGCCTCATTCTTACAATGTATTCCCGGACCCAAGTTGCAGGGAGCATTTTTTTGTGGCAACAGTAAGGAACAAGTGATGAGATCTGTAAGTTCTTGTATTTATATTTATTTTTGATCTGTAAAACCACTCGGAATAGAAAATCGTGCAATGGTCACTAATGTGAAGTTCCCAAGGCACACATATACCAAAAAAGACAATTTATGGTATACACGAAAAACTACACTAGTTTTATGTTATTTTAAACCTTAAACAGCAGTAGGAATATCTGGAGGTACAACAGAAGATCAAGTCAGTCATGTCTGCATATTTGAAGCAAACGTCCTGATAATGCTAACCTGGAACCCATAAAAGGCCTCAGCAAGTCATTAGGCTTAGTGGTTGCTATTATTTTTCGTTACAATTAATGAAACAGGACCGATGATAGTTTAAAATGGAAACAAATACTAAGGCTGCGCCGCTACTCACACTGGAGCCCCCTAGTATTTGGCTCCCTAGGCAGTCGCCTATGTTGTGTATCCTTAGCGCTGGGCCTGGATTTAGATAATATATTAAAAGAGACGCACAGTTCAATAACTTTTTTGTGTATAAGTAAAAATAAATAAATAAATAAAAACTAGTAGAATAACAAAATGAAATATTACAAAGTAAATCATGGAAGTGTGTTTTCGCTTGCATGAGTTCTTGTACTTTTACATATTTTTCTTCCATATGTGTATAAAATCTAAAAGATTTGAACAATTAAGCTGCATGAACACAACTAAACATTACCAAGTACAAATAGGCTTTAGTTTTGTGTGTGTTAAGCCTAATTTATATTTATTACTGAAATTTCGAGTACTTGTTGTTCATCGATTTCGAAGTATTGCATAAAATAATTCAGAAACAAAGGCAAGATAAGCATAAATGATTTATTCTTTATTGACAACGCATAAGCAAATGTCATAACAAACATTAAAAATGTTCTGTACAATTACACATATTTACATCAATTTCTCAGTGTTCAATATAAAAGCAAAAACTCGCAAACTTTGTTTTCGTAGTAACATTTTGATTTTCACTTTCTCAAATACACCATTTTGAAAGCTTGATAACAAACATAGAAAATATAAAGCGTCACAATTGTTTCTCTGTGGAGTTTTACATAAAACTGAAACATCAGTCAGGAACTAATACTATGACAGCATTTTAAAACCTGGTAAACTTGACTTTTTAAAGAAACAATGTCAAAAAATGGAGTTAACAGTATGGCGATGTTTAGAATTAATAATCAAGGATTTGTATGTGACACAATTTTAATGAACTTAAGTTCACTGGAAATTTAAACAGTTTATTTTGTTTCTAAAAATAAATAACTGTATTTTTAATAGTCTCAATCATAAATAAGAGAGGAATGTCAAAGTAAAACGTTGTTATGATTAGTTATTTAGTTTAGTCACCTCATGATCTTGTGTAACTAAATATGGAGGAACAGATGGGGAAGCATATCACAATGATTGGTACACTTTCAATGGAAACACAAAAGTATCATCATAGTACGTGGAGATTATCACATGATCTGACCTTCAGTTCACATTTGTGTAAAAATTTACTCATCAGCCCACGGGCTTTCCCACTTAATCGTCGTGATCTGTAGCTTGTTTCCTTCGATCTCAATCGAATCTGACTAACGATGCCCACCAGTAATTCATCTACGTTATGTCTAATGGCTGCCGACGTTTCGATGAATTTGATATTGTATTTGCTTGCTAGGATACGACCCTCTATAAATAATAACAAAGAAAACATTAGTACATTTCACTACAAGGTTTACAATTTTTTTATATTCGCGCAAAGCTACAACAGAGCGATATATATATATATATATACATCTGGGAACAACACTAGGATTTTTAATATAAAAAAAGAAGGAAACAACAGTGATACTCGAAATGAAGCGTTTAAGTAATTTATAATTGGTGTAAACAAATTCATTATATATATGAAAAAATTGTAACCCTTAATATATATAACATAACCTATATTAATTATTATCACATTTGCTAATGACTTAAGTATAGTAAACTAATGAATTGTAAAGGTGATTAATGTTGTTGTTTAATATAGCTGTTACGAACTTTCCCCAAAACATCTTATTTTCATAAACACATGCAAAATACATGGTGCTTACATATTTCTGCCTACATTACTTTCTTAATGAATTTTCTGTTCATGCTTATTATCAAATATAAACGTCACGAATCATACGACTGAGTACTTTATATGGTTTGTTCTCTAATCAAACGTCGAGGACATTGACAATTAGAGGCATTTATTAATTATGTAAAGAAGAGCTATTGAGTTACAGCATTGAGAAAATTATATGGTGGATTAATTAGGAAAAAATACCTACCTTCCTCAGTAACAGTTCTACTACGAGCCAGATCAGCCTTGTTTCCAACCAGAATTAGGGCTTTGGGAAAAGAATCAGGTCCCATCGAATGATTCGCTAATTTTGTCTTTAAGTATTGCAACAGCGCGAGAGTCCGCTCGGCATCATCGTAGCTCGACCTGTCGGTCACTGAATAAACTACTAGGAATGCGTCTGTGAGGGAAAACGTTGTGTCGTCCAACTATTAATGATAAAGAACTAAATATAAGACTGATGTTTTTTTTTAAGTATCTTAACTGTTCCCAAAATTCACGCTAATGGACTACGAAAGGAATTTGTTTGAGTATATTAACCAAATATGGGTAACTGATAAATTAGAAATTAAAAAAAAGACAAGTGAATTGTTGCTTTAACCGTATGCAATGATATTACTGATTATGTTAAATTCCAAAATTCGAATATCATATAAATGTAACTAATTAAATTGTTATACATTGTTAATCAGTAACCCCTGCAGTACAAAGAAAATTATAGTTTCTTATGTAAATCATGAAGGCAGATTTTTATTTATTTCCAGTCATTACCTGAAGAAATATGTGTTTTAGTTCTTATAGACGGATAATTTATATATATATTTTCTGCTTTTACAAATTTAATGCGTTTACACATACACACCTAAACTAAAATATACTTAAGCCAGAACTTAGAGATGGAAATAAAATTACCGTAGCCTCCGAAGCAGGAACACATTGGAATGTTAGGTCTGTTTCTTCTCTTTGCATAAGCACAGAAACGGATCTGTCGGAGTTACCGTCTGAAATAAAGAACAAACATTTGTTAACACAGCCCCGAAGAATATTGTTTCTTTAGTATGTATACGTATACTACATTGTGAATAATAATTAAACTCTCTAATACTAACAGATCACATCCGGTTATCAGCAATGGCATACAGTAACTGTTATTTGTCTATACCAACATCGTGTGTCTTTGACGAGAGTGTCAGCATATTAAGAGACTCTGTGATATTATCCACGGTCCTTAAGCCACAAGTCCTAGTTCACGAATAGTTTAATCTAGGGGCTAGCTAGCTGCTCTTATGATATTGTTTTCTTTAAGACATGTATTTGATAAAATAATATAAAAGTTTTTTCAATATATCAAATTACAAAAAAAACTTAATGTGATTTTTATCATAGTGTTTGAAAGTTAACATATTTTGACATCTCGAAAAGAAGTAGTTAATTCTAGATAACTTTACATTATATATGCAATATTGAAATTCACGCGTACTTTATTAGTGATTTGTTAAAATAAATGAAAATTTACGTACCTAGAGCATCTTGGTAATTTTCGTATGGAGATAAATATTCTGAGCTCAGGAAATGCGAGACGAGGCTTGCCTTTCCGACCCTGTCTCCCCCAACGATAACCACCCGATGTTGGGCAGGATCACTGCCTCTACGACTGGAAGAACTGGAACCGGTTGAAGAAGTAGGCTCACTGGAGTCGCTGCCACTTCCTTCGGAGGACTCTATATCCGACCTGGAGCGGTTCCTGACAACGTCTCCTAAGTGGACGATGCCTTTTGTTGTGACACTGAATCGTCGTAGACGATGACCGCCAATGGTAGGACTGCCTGGAGGAAGTGGATTTGTACATACTCGCCGTCTGAATTGAGCCCAAGGGTCCACTTCAAGGTCTGCCCACAAGTTGCTTCGGCGACGTCGAGATGGTGAGGCAAGGGGGTGAGTGGCCCTTCGGGGACTGTCTGGCTGTTGAAGGCCTCGGACCCCACCACGTCTTCGACTAGTGTGAGTCGGAGTTGTGTTGACTCTAACCGGGCTCGAAGTAGGCGTACCACGCGGTGTAGCTCGAGAGATAGAACGGGATGCTTTAAATATCGTCGGTAGGTCGGGCATACTGCTGGCATGAATTTTTTCAATCCTCATGGAAAAGTATCTGGAAGGTGTTGCCGGCCCAGGGGAGCGTTGAGAAGTGGTTAACGTCATGGTTTTATAGGACGTAAACGTAAAGTGGCAACGAATAATAAAGTTAACAATTTAGATATGCTACAGCTTTCGTTTAGCTATTGAACGTAAATCTGTAACATCAATGTTTAGCTGGTAAACAACGTTTGAAGAACTCGTGATTCCGTTGGACCTTTTATAAGGATTGACTGCTTCTGTTTAGCCCTAAGAACAGTGCGAGACATGCCATCGTCACGTGCTCTCAGCTATCTGTCATTGGTTTATTCCGTACCACTCGTCACCAAATGGCGGGTGACGTTATTAGTTCCTACCTCCAACTGAGTGGTATGAAATTGGCTTGGTTGAAAACACATCTCTCTGCTAGTATCAATTGATGCGTAGGAAGTATTTAATGAGTACTTCTACATTTGAAATTTGTATATTCACGAGAAATTGGGCTGATTTACAAACCACTCAGATTCAACATTTTTAGCAACCTGAATAGAGTTTGTTAGGTGCAACATTACCATTTCCTCCTGCCTATTTTTTTAAATATATTTCTAATTTTAAAATAATATTTTAAAAACACTAAAATAATGCTCACAAAATTTGTTATCTACCACATCGTGGTTGATTTGTAAATGCTGAGGTAAGATTTTTTTCATGCACTAACATGCACATTATATTTATCTAAGATGACTCAGACAAGCTTTTCAACATGAAAAATTAAACAACAAACTAAACAGTTTTTTGAAGCACTGTGTGAATTGTGCATTGCTTTTATTGGCTTCCTATCTAACCCTAACTGTTCTGGACCATGTATCGTTTTGTGGTTTACTTAGTAGTTGTCAAATATTCGGATCTTCCATTATCTGGTTTATAACGAATTTCAGGTTCGAACCTGACATTTGTTTGTGGTTTACAATGCAGTTATCGTAGGTTCGAACCTGACATTTGTTTGTGGTTTATAATATAGTTATCGTAGGTTCGAACCTGACATTTGTTTGTGGTTTACAATGCAGTTATCGTAGGTTCGAACCTGACATTTGTTTGTGGTTTACAATGCAGTTATCGTAGGTTCGAACCTGACATTTGTTTGTGGTTTATAATATAGTTATCGTAGGTTCGAACCTGACATTTGTTTGTGGCTTATAATGTAGTTATCGTAGATTCTAACCTGACATTTCTTTGTGGCTTATAATGTAGTTATCGTAGATTCTAACCTGACATTTCTTTGTGGCTTATAATGTAGTTATCGTAGATTCTAACCTGACATTTCTTTGTGGCTTATAATGTAGTTATCGTAGATTCTAACTTGACATTTCTTTGTGGCTTATAATGTAGTTATCGTATATTCTAATCTGACATTTCTTTGTGGCTTATAATGTACATATCGTAGGTTTTAACGTGACATATATTTGAGACTTATAATGCAGATATTGTAGGTTCTAGCCTGACATTTGTTTGTGGCTTATAATGTAGTTATCATCAGCTTGAACCTTGCTTTATTTTGTGGCATGCAATATGAGTGTTATAGGTTTGACTCTTGCACTGACTCGTGGTTAAAAATAGTTTTGTCCTTTGCAATAAAATTTACATAGGTCTTAGTCCCACACTACTTTTTTAATTGGATTAGTTTTTGCAGTTTCAAACTATGTATTATTTTTATCTGCGTTATTTTGCTTATTGCAGCTTCTCAGATCTAAAATACATTTACTTTCTTATAACCGAAATACTGTGTGTAATTATAATTTTAAGTTAAAGAACAATCTTTAGAATAAACATACATTTTGAATAGAACAAAAGCTATTCAAGTTTTCAGTTAGTGGATGTTCGGTTTTTAACGTTTACTCTTCGTTAAAAACAATAACTAAGCAAGCTCGAAAGAAAGTCATATTTTCAGGCATTTTGTGTAAATCCCAATCTTTCTTTAGCAATGAAAGAGAGAGAAAAGATCATAAGTTAAATTTTACAACAGGCCACATTTCACTCTTCGGAAGACAAGCATCTTTTAGGCGATATTCTTTTAGCGTCAGTTTCGCTGGAATGATGAAAACTGACATAACATGGAACTGAAAGTTTCCGCTAGTCAAGATGTGAATATTGTTTTCGAATATATAGTACCTGATGATGACAAAACCTTGTCGAAACGTTGTACATTTGCTGTCATGTTAAACTTATATTAAAGTTTTTCTTCATTACCCATTTAAGCCGTCTCCAGCCATTATTAGTCTCAAAGTGGGTTCCTCGTCACCGAATATAGTAATATTTTCTTCTCGTAACAATTTGTAAGTTGTGTAAGAAAAACACTTTTACAGGCGCTTATCTTGTCACCCGGTAATCTTCACGAAGAGTCAGCTATAATAAGAGTCGCCCTGAATGACGATACACAGATGTATCGAAAATTTATTCTAGAGTTAGTTATACCTCCTTCTGTTGATATACAGATGTTTCATAATTTGATATTTTGTGTTGTTTTCACATCAGATTAATATTATTGAATTCCTCTCATTTTAGCTAATCGTTGTTCTGTGTCAATTACCTAGAGACACACGCCTTTACGTCTTTCCGTAAGAAAGATAGTTGCAGAATCGCTCATGACATGTGAAGTTAGAGATGTAATGGTATATATATTCCATTGATGGTTAAGTGACCTCTGGAGGTAACTCTCTGGTGAGTGATCAGCCACCTGTGTAAATGCTAGTTGTTCTGGATGATTATAATGTTAACAACTGAAGTAGTTAATGTGAGATTTGTACAGTCTGGAACAAGATTTCAGGAGATTCAGTCTAATAGTAGATTTTAGGAGAGCAGACTTTGATACTAGCTTGAGAGATATAGTTTGGGAGGTCACTGAGTTAATACTAACTCTTGAGTAAAGACAACTGTATTTTGTGACCAATTAAGTATATATATTTCAACTGCGTTGTTTTAAAGATTCTTTATTGTGCTTCTATGTTTGTGTTCAGTCTTTCCTTACTTATCACGACCGTAGTAGTCAGAGAACAAAGAACTGCTTAGCAGTAAATATTTTGTCGAATCTCCCGTTATTAGCAGGCCTGTTTTGTCGTTCTAAATGGAATCAGTTTTACCAGAGAGTATCACACCATGTTTGTCGTATCTCAACAAGCCTGGTATTGGCCGAAAGGCCTCGTCGGCATTAGATTTCGCAGATATAGTGCAGTTGACATATAACAATACACTTTTCTTTACTTTCACTCAGAATAATCACCGTTCTTATTGCACGAGGGGGGGGTATTTCACTTTCGAATTTATATATGTCTACTTATATATAAGACTCATCCATATTTATGTTAGGGGACATGTAATATAAAAACAGAATTATAACGAGAAAATAAAATAACCTAAGCAATTGTTTTCAAGGTTGAAAGTGCAATCACGTGGTTATCACATGAACACAGGGCACGTGCAAAAACGACCTTCCGGTGCGTAATAGAGAGGATATAAAAGTGGTCAAATGAAACCTGAATAATGTCAAAAAGTAATTTCAAAGTTTACTGCCATGCTTTGGAAGGTTTCGAAAGTATGTAGTATAATACTTTTAAGTAAAAACGTATCATTTCTTCGTACAGTTTCTGTGCAGTGATTAGATTAAGATAAACTTGGTGTATATTAGGTAAAATAACCACTTTCCTTAGAATACTATGTATATACATATATAAAGTCAATCGAATATTTCAACTGAAGTTCTTACTATGAATTTCCAAAATAATTATTTACTTAACTTATTCCTCTCCTCAAAATCGTTGATATCTAATATTTGTTAGTTACAAGACCAGAAAAAACTAGTAGGAGAAATATCTTTATCTAAAACAAAGGTAGAACTGTACCTGCTGAACTAAGGTGAAGCGTGAAAAATAATATTGTTTGTTTGTTTTTTATTTCGGAAATTCGCGCAAAGCTACACAAAAGGGCTATCTGCTGACACACTGAGGGAAAACAGCCAATCAACAGTGCCCACCATCAACTTTTGGTGTATTCTAATCAAATAGTGGGATTTGATTGCCATTTTTATAGCACACCCATGACCCCATTTATACAACAATGGGGTGTGAAACATGGACCCTGATTTCAAAGTCTAGCAAGCTAACCACAAGACCACGACAGGCCAAATTAGAGATAACGGTTTAATTCGCTATTTTTTTTATCTGAAATAATAATTGTATCATAGGAGCATTGTGATTCATAATTTGTGGATCACAACTATTTTTTTCATGATAATTAAACAACCAAATAATACCAAATTGTGAGATTGGTAGCGGATAGTACCAATTTTTTGTTGTTTCTTTTGTACTGTGTGCTGATGACGGTCGTTTGATTGTGATTTCTACTCTCTTACAATGTTTTAAACGTTTAATGTTTATATTATTTTTTATTTGATGGAGCGAATATTCACTTTAAAAACGGTAATGGGAATTAATATTATATTTGAAGTCAAACATTTCCAAAATAATAAAAAAATCATATACAATAAAAATGTTCTATTAATGGAGTGTTTCATGTAGTGGTAATATAACTCACTACATCTGTCACTACAAGATCCTCCATACTTCTCACAATACAGTATATTTAATCTTTCGAAATCTGTGACCATATGTCTCTTTCCACGTCTTTCACAGCATGAATATCAACAAAATCTTATCATTGGTGGTTATCACAAGCAACCTACTATATCTATCAATAGAAGAATGTCTTGGTAAGCTACTACATCTATTAATAGAATGATTTATTAGTAAGTTGGTGTTTTATTATTAAAATAATTTCTTGATAAGTTGCTATAAGTATCAATAGAAGATTTTCTTGGGAAGTTTTTATATCTATTAATATAATAATTTGTTGGTAAGTCACCATATATATTTGTAGAATAATTCTTTGGTAAGTTTCTATATCTATCAGTAGAAGAATTTCTTGGTTGTTACAACACACCTTACTAAGTCTATCAATTAAAGAATTTCTTGGTTGTTACAACATTCCTTACCAAGTCGACCAGTAGAATAATTTCTTGGTTGCTACAACATACCTTACTAATTCTGTCAATGGAAGAATTTATTAGTTGTTACAACATACCTTACTAAGTCTATCAATAGTAATATTTCTTGATTGTTACAACATACCTTACTAAGTCTGTCAATGGAAGAATTTCTTGGTTGTTACAATATACCTTACTAAGTCTGTCAATGGAAGAATTTCTTGGTTGTTACAACATACCTTACTAAGTCCATTAATGGAAGTTCCTAAGTAGTACACTATGCTTATCAGCATTTGACTGTTTTCTGCCATTTAACTATTCATCCACAATAAATTTTAATTCTAATTAAATCCTATTTTGAAAACTAGGATTACAATTATAAAGCAAACATTTTCTGTTTCTAATAATTCAGATATTTCTAAGGACATTTTTTTCTTTGATGCTTTCAGAGTTTCAACAGAAGACATTTTATTATCTCCAATTTTCTTGAAATTTCAAGAAAACTTTATATTCGGAAGCTCTAATACTTCGAACACTTTACCAGAATCTTCAGCTGTCTTAAGTTTTTAAGACTTGAACAATAATTTTGTAATTAAGCTTTTTGTTGTTGTTTTTATTTTCTTAGAGCAAACTACATAATGGGGTATCTGCACTCTGTTTACTGCGGGAATCGAACTCAGGATCTTACCTAAGTTTATCCACCCCCAAGCTTCTTATAGGTTAACCCTTTCAACAGATAGGGCAAGTTATTTTCGTTTGATTGACGAATGTTTTCATTCTTGTAAAAACGCGAGGAACAAGTGAATACAAGTCGTTCTTATTGTCAAATACGTCTAAAAGAGGGTTTGTGAAAAATGCTTCAGAAATTAAGTGTTCTAAACGACAATATCAATCGCAGGAGGGCTCGTATTGTTGTAGAACATTGAGAAATATTCTTCCCACACATCACAGATTGGTCTGGCATGTCGTTGGAAGCTATTCAAGTCGAAAATAATAGATTCGCAACAGCCAAAGAGATATGTATCTGTCACGTGGAAATTCTCACGTGTTCATATACTCCAAACATATACATTTTTCTTCCAAACTCCAAAGTTTGAGTTGTCATTTCCGGTTATATTTTAAAAGAAATTAATTTATCAATAATTTATAGTTGCATATGACCATGGAATGATTAAAAAATAAAACATTTAAAGGTAGTAATGCAAGAGTAAGTTCTATCAAAATAATTGTCTCCACAGAGAAACGTTCTTGTTTTTTTTTTTGTTGTTTCTTCTTCTACCAAACATATTTTCAATTCACTGCCATTCCTTTATTTCTTGGCAGATTGACTTGATACTTGGTACGTTTATATCCTGGTCCAATACGCCCAGATGTTTTTCTTTTTTTGCTTTAGGCCTTTTTAAGGGTTTTATATGGTCAAAGATAAAACAAGAATAAGATTATATTTACAGCAACCAAGATGAAAATTGGCACAAATATAAATTTTAATGTACCTAACACATTGACATACAAAAATGTTGGACTTACCTATTTTGAGTCTTTTTAGGGGGCAGAGGTCACAAAAGGCATAATTTTGGGGTTTAGGGTCAATTACTCGGCCATTATTTCGACCAGTTTACATGGGATTTTTAGTACAAAGATACTTTTCTACAGGGCCCACTCATTAACAAACAAAAATGGTGGAGTTGCCCATACTTAGTAATTATAGGGAAGTCAGGATGCCACAAAAAGCATAATTTAATGTTTTTTGTCAATTATTCTGCAGTATTTCGGCCAATTTACATGGGATTTGGTATTAAGATTTTGTTTGAAAATTGTAATTGTATCAGCTGTTTATCCGTTCTAAACTATCAGTTAGATTTAATTATGAATATGTATATATATGTTCTTAAATTTGATGCGTAAATTTGAAGCAAATAAGTGTATGGCATGTGATAAATGGTAATGGTTTAAACTAGTAACGTGTTATGTACTTGTAAAAACCTTTATATTAGCAGTTTACAATCAAAACAGCAACTTAAAATAAATAGCTTTTAATGATTATGATTTAATATTCTAAATTGCAATATATTTGAACTAACAGTAAGCTAAGACAGGTATAATTTCATGTTGGTATAATTTATGATGTTTAGTTTCGTATTTTAATTTGCAGAAATTTTTATTTTATCATTGTCAAATCTACGTTAAATAATATGTTCAGCATATTTCATTTGCAGTTTTAATCTTCATTACATTAAACTTTAATATTGCCAAGCATAATTCATATATATTTGAAATATAAAAAAAAGTTCTGATAATTCCTTGCGAATTAAACTGTAAAATAATTTTTGTAATACGTTTATAAGAAATTCGGGAAATAATTAAATGAGATTCTTAATTACTTCTATAATAAGTTCGGTAAATAAGGATTTTATTTGGTTATTTCCTAAATTTCTATTTCTTAGATGAAAATGGGTACATAGAATCTCAACAGGGTTTTTCGTAAAATAATATTAAGCCTTTTTTTATTTCTATGCATGTCCATAAATTTTGATAGTGTACCTAACTGGTAAGTTATGTATGCTTTTAAGGTAAAGTTGAGTCGATGTAAAGTTCATTCTATGCTATTCAACAGGAGATTCCTGTTCAATAGTCTATCCTTTATATTAGGTCGTCAAGAAATTAATGTCGCTTTTTTTCAGACAAAAATAACCGAACAACTTCTGTAT
>NW_013665754.1:293796-296662 GCF_000517525.1 Limulus polyphemus
CACTGTCTGCTACCAGCTGTACGATACAAAATAATTACATATTCACTGTCTGCTACCAGCTGTACGATACAAAATAATTACATATTCACTGTCTGCTGCCAGCTGTACAATACAAAATAATTACATATTCACTGTCTGCTGCCAGCTGCACGATACAAAATAATTACATATTCACTGTCTGCTGCCAGCTGTACGAAGGTAGATGCCTCTGGTGAAATATAAATATAAAAAATAATTTTCAAGAAGGTTATAATCGGGCCATAATTATAAAAATAATATTGAAACAGGTTATAACCAGATCATAGTTACAAAAATAATATTCAAATGGATTATAACCAGACTACTTGAAAAAATTATTAAACTTATCTCATCGAGGGACAGCAATAATTGTACGGACTTACAACGCTAAAATTCGGGGTTCGATTCTTCACGGTAGATACAGTAGGTAGCCCAATATGGATTTTCTCTAGAACAAACACACACACTCACTCCTCAAGTTTGAGTTCCACCCACCCCGTAATATGAACACTATAATAAAACCTACATTGAAAATGAATGTCAGTGAACGAATGAAAGATATAATATTCCCTCCAACTGTGAAAGGATGTGTGCGGTTGGTTAGTTGAGTAATCTCAAACACCCACACTTACAACTAACTCCCATGTGATAGTTAACAAAAGATGACTTTGGCATGCGGTTCGCGACAAAAAAGGATATTCATAAAACATTCTCAGTACGTATAAATAAAATGAATGTTGTAATAAAAATAATTTTTTTGAGTTAAGTATTAGTTATAACAAAAATTAGGTATATATAATTACGCTAATTTCTGACACAGGCTATCCATCCAGATTTTTTTATAGAAGTTAACATAACTATATATATATATTCAATTGATAACATTTTATTTATTTATTATGAAGTATGAAACTCAGACAATCTTGCTTAGTAGTATTCAAGCCATATACATAAAATATTTTTAAATATGCTCATGCACCTAAGCGTAAGCAAGAACTTGTTTCTTGAAATCACTTTCTGCTTACATCTTCAGGTAAGTGCTTGCCACACTTTCTTTACACATTAATACGTGAGCTGATAAGTTTTCTTCAGCTTAGATCAACGATTCCATGATTAATTTTGTTCAATAAGTGCGCTACGGCCAGCTGTCACTTTGACGAAAGTCTGTTGGACAATCTTTCGTACACTTTCGCAGAGTGCTTTTAGTTCACCTATTATTCCTTTAATGCATACTTAAGAGTCGTGTTTCCATTTCACAGTCGGGTCTGGATGTATTGATTCACCACTTGAAAGCTGGATGCTTCGTTGTCATGGCTGCAGTGATTTCTTTTTTTATTAGATTGCCAAATTAAAATTTTGTTACGCCAAGGTACAAGCCATTGGTGACCTTTAAAATAGTGACTTCTGGATCAACAAAATTCATAGCACATTTTATACCTTCTCTAAGTGGATATACTGAAAGTAAAATTTCCCATGTGACATCGTTTTTAGAGAAAACCCTTTTTTTATTGAAGTTATAAATTTTGTAGAACTTGCAGAAGAGCTGCAGTAAACATATTGTTTGTTTTACCAGCAATAATGAAGATTAAGCATACACTGTTGTCAAGATTAAAATTTGATCAACTATTTTTTACTAAAAGTGCAAAAACCTCTTAGTTGTCAATTATTTTGCAAGCTATACACTTAAAATCCATCATTTATCAATAGATAAATAAAAGGGGTTTTGCCGTCTGATGTAGTAAGATCCATTTTTTCGAAAGCGTTTGAGTTATTGGATTTATTTCCAGGTGATCACAACAAAAGTAAGATACTTTTGGAAAACGATGATTTTTTTGTTGTTGTTGTGGAACAAATTGCATGAACTAATATCATCGTGATTTTTTTCAATCTTACGTCAACCTATTTTTTAATAACGGAGTCTAAATCTAATAAAGGACGAGACTCATCTTTAGATTAATTTATGAAAGATCACATGGCTACATAAAAATTGAATTTTGATTGGCAAGAAGTCTCTCTTTTTTTTTAATCCAGTTGAAAATGAAATATTATAACATACTTCGATGTATGGTAATTGAATAAACATTATTCTTTAAATTTTAATAGAACAAAACGTAGAGTCATTTTCGAAAACAAGTTGATTTTATTTTTAGATAATATTTACAGATATGTATATAAGTATGTGTTATTCTTACAATTTTCATTACTCTACAGTGTGGGTCCCCCCCCCCTCAGGTGGCTCAGCGGTAATGTGAGAGCTTATAATGCTAAAAATGGTTTCGATAACTGTGATGGAAGTAGCACAGATAGTCCATTGTGCTTAATAACGAATACTAAAACCTCCAGTGTGTTTTAATTACGTTCTCTCAAATCTAAAAGACAATCTATGTTATATCTAAGTATTTCAATATTAAATTTTCTACTGGCCCAACTACAACTAAGAACCTTAATTTGACTAAGTTGTTATTTAACCAACTGGATGAAGGAGTTGAAATTATTATATATATATGTGTATATAGTTTTTTAAGAACATCAGTTATTCAGCAAATACACTCCATGAAGCTCCCCATTGGCACAGCGGTATATCTGCGGATTTACAACGCTAGAAACCAGGTTTCGATACCCGTGGGTGGCAGAGCTCAGATAGTCCATTGTGTAGCTTTGTGCTTTATTACAAACAAACAAACACTCCATGAACCAGTGTAATCAAAATTATATTATTGTTGATACAGAACACGAGACCTTCAAATTTAAAGTGACCAGATATATTTGTCTAAATGAACCAACTTGCCTGAGCAAAGAGTAGGCCCTTCATAGTAGTTGGGGGCCCGGCATGGCCAGGTGGTTAAGA
>NW_013665754.1:297044-300286 GCF_000517525.1 Limulus polyphemus
CAAACAAACAATCATAGTAGTTTTAAAACATCCAATCCAATCCATTGTGGTAAAATGATTTTACAGCACGAAAAATATATATAAGTATGAATTTCTTTCAAATCAGATGGAGAAAGTTGTTAACAACGCCAAGAGGATAATATAGACTATTTTTGGAAGCCTTTATCGCTTTGGGGTCACCTCTCTCATCCGCTTGTGCCATTTGAAACCGGAGCTCGCAAGCACTGACCTTATATGTACCTTGTAAAGGTATAGCAAGGATTTGACTTAACAAATTTACTAATCATCACCGTACAAATCTTATTTGCAAATGACTTAAACTGAATTCGTGATAATTACAATTCACTTGCTTAATCTGTTTCGTACCATAAGAGTCGTTGTTCATGAAAGACCACTACTATATCTGTCGTATCACAGCTGGCCAGATGAGATCTCGTATTGAGCAGAAGGCCTCGTCCGTACTGGATAAAGCATATGTAGTGTGATTGACATATTATAACATATTCTCCTTTACTTTCACTCAGGAGTTCGTAGAAAAAAATATTTGTCTATTGCTTTCACAGGAAACATAGAACAAAATATTCTTCTGTTATCTTATGCAAAGACATAGACCAAAATAGAAGTGCGTTATTTCCAATAGGAAACACAGAAAAACAAAAGCCCCTGTTATCTTAAGTAGAGAACATACGTCAAAATACTCTTCTGTTCTCTTTATTAGAGAATATATACAAAAATAAGTTATAATTATTGGGGAACATACACCAAAATACCATTATATTATTTTCACTAGGGAACATAGACTAAGATGTTTTTATGTTTGTCCATCATGGAACACAGGAAAAATAAAACTTTTTGCTCCACTGGGGAATGTACATCAAAATTCCAGTTCATGTCCATTATCTCTGGGCCCAGTTGTTAGCGTGGCGATTTGTGGATCCGAGGTTTCGACCCATCTTATTGTCGAAGAAATCACGCTCAGCACTTTGAAGATTAGGGTACCCATAAATTGACAGTGGGTGTTGTTGCCTTCCCTCTAGTCTATCACTTTAAAATTAGAAACTGCTAACGCAGATAGTCCTCAAAAAGCTTTCTGCGAAATTCAACTAACAACAACCGTTATCTGTACAAGAAAACGTTGAACAAACATGATGTTGCTATCTATCTCTATGAAGGAGCATAACGAAAAATGTGAACTTACCAATCCAGAATGAAACTGAAAGAAAAGTATGCATTTGTTATCTCCGCTAAAGAAAAGACTAGACTATTCTTTCATTGTTTTGACTGGAGAATCTAAAGAAAAGTATATGCCAAGAAATAAAGGACCAAATAATTGTGTTTTACGATGGTTTAAATAGTAAAATCAACTTTACACTGTTCAATGTTTACCAGTAAGGCATGATTTATCTGGTAAGCCTTTGACAAAAATATTGAGACATGGGTGTATGTAATAGGATAAATACATATTTGTCTTCACGATAACAGGAAGGCAGATAAATCAAAACAGAAAACCCTAATTTCAAAAAGGCATGAACAATATGGTTGGAATCCGGACGGACCTTCAGCTATCTACTTAGAAATTAATTTCAACAACTATGTAGTTTTATTTGTATTTGTGAAAAGGACGCCCATTTATGTTGACCTATTTGTCTTGACTGCTGAATTACATTTTATAAAAAAGTCGTTTATAGTCAAATGCTATTTTGAGCATATATTCGAGGAAATACTTACAAGCTTTGATAATGTACACCCCAGACTTCTCACAAGAATTTAGGTTATTGGGAAACAGCTAAGAAGCACGTTATCTGTCGGTTTGATAAAAATTGTCACTAAAAGAATGTCACTTACCGGGCTCGTATCTTTATTTATCGGTCTTTCTGTGTCAGTGTTCAATATTTTCTGTCAAATCACTTTAACAGCTAGTTACTACTAAAATGTAGCTTGTTATTAGAACACCTTACAATCTTCTGCTTCTTTTTAAGTTAAATTTGGTACTTTATGTTAACTTAAAATTTTGTCTATCATTTTTTGCAGGTCTTTTTTTATACTGAGAGTGTTCATAAAGAAACGGGATTTCCTTGCCAATACGTTAGAAATAAGTAAACTGCGACCAACGAATGATCTGGTTAGTAGGTCAATATTCGTGCACTGTAAAAATATGTTCTTCACGCGGCATGATAATAGTCCAATATTACAATATTACACGTTATGTCGTAGTGACTAGTGTATCGGACTGGGGATTCAAGGATCTTCGGTCGATAGCTGGTGCTACCAAATACGCTTCTCACTTTCAGTGTCCCCCGGTGGAACACCGGTAAGTCTACGGGCTTACATCTGGGGTTCGATTCCCCGCGGCGGACGCAACAGATAGTCCAATGTGACTTTACTCTAAAACAAGCATACTGGCAGTTGTATGTGCGTTATAACAGTGACAGTCAGCCTCGCCACTCGATTAAGTATCTGTTTCAGGAAACAAGTGATGATATCTGGTTGTCTTCCCTGTAGTCTGCAGTTCAAAGCTATGTCTGAACTACAGTTGTATCTTACCTGGCCGTTTAGGTCGTTGTGTGCATAAGATATCATTCAAGTAACCAAACGAACGGCGTAATCACTGGAAATGACATCCTGTGTCTTCCACACTTCCAGACAACCGACATTCTTAAAACAGCTGTATGCAATTGTATTCGTAACAACACACCTGAATTTTATTGAACTGGCATAACGAAGGCTGCAAAACGAAGAAAGAAATGCACAATACTTAATGAGCACTGTACTGAGAATTGTTTAGAGGACACTAATGTGGACGTGCATTATCGTGGAGAAGAACACCTTTCCGATTGATGAGTGAAGGGAGTTTCTGATGAAGGCTTGATTTAAACGTTCCAGTTGCTGACTATAGATCTCTGCATTGACAGTTCCTGTGGTTTGAGGAGTTCGAAATGAATTACTCCTTTGATGTCCCACCAAATGCAAACGTCACTTTCTGCAAATGGAGTCCAGATTTTGGAGTCGGAAATGGTTTTTGTCTAGAACTGAGCCATTGTTTTTGGTGTTTGATATTCGCATAGAGAATCCATTTTTCATCACCGGTGACAATTCTGTCCAAAAATTATTCACGCGCATTACGCGCCAGAAGAGACAAAGCAACGTTCACATGTTGGAAATGATTATCATCGGAGAGTTCGTGAGGCACTCAAACACTATCTTTATGGAGTTTTCCCATATTCCTTAAATGTTTACGTATT
>NW_013665754.1:300782-308267 GCF_000517525.1 Limulus polyphemus
TGCCAGCACAGTTTTAAGGCTAAAGTCACCTGAACGAAATTTGCTGAACTATTGTTGACACTTACGAACGTTCAAAACATTTCCATAAAGCTCTTTGATATTCTTTGTGGCTACAGAGGTGCTATTCCCCTTGTATTCAAAGAGCATTACATGCTGAATGTGACTCTTTCGTGTACCATCACTATAAGGGATTAGAGTATACTAAACTTTAGACATTATATAGGCTACACTAACGTGACATTTAAGCGGTACGTTTAACTATTATACGCGATGTACGTTTTTTGGGAGGTGTTTAATGGAAGTGTTCCAAAACGCGACATTAATTTCTTGACGACCTAATATTTAAGGGTATATCTAAATTTGACTCGACTAAATCAAAGAAAGAGGTAATGCTTTGTTACATCAACAGGCACTTTAGCTGTCTAAACAAAATGTCAAAGACACAACATTGGTTCAGTAAACATGTGTACAGCTCACTGGGCTTTAACCTCTGAACCAACCCTGTCAAGAAAGTAATACTGAAACTCGGAAAAGGGGAAATTCTCGCAGAGTGTATATTCTCCAATGTCATTGACCACTCCCGTTAAGAAAAAGAGGAGACATGGTCTCTGATTTTTATGCATCTTCGCATGTCTATTGAGGCTCGAAAACCCTTTAGGAAAAGTCCACCAGTCACGAAAATATCTAGACATACCAAAGAGGAATGACCTCGGACTGGCACAAGAATAAGATAAACTGTTTATTCTCATATAATAAGATAACACTTGTTATATTGTGCTTAACTTTCAGAAACTTTTAAGCTGTAAACAAGTAGATACTCAACTTTTTAAGCAAAAGAGAAAAAAAAACACATAAATATAGCAATATTATTTTGCGAGAAAATCGATTTAGGTTCAAGCATAACATCGTTTTCAGACATCTTGTACCATGTCCAGATTTTCCTGTATGAAACGGTTTATTCTGTGCTTCTGATAAAATTTATTTCCCTCTAAGTTTACGTAAATTTTAAGATATAAACATTTTTAGTAAGGGATTTTCTTGGTAATAATGTCGTATGTATGTGTCATTTTTTTGGGAACTCCAGTATTTATTTGATAATTCAGTACCTTTGTCACTTCAAATCTTGTAGTAAGTAAGTGGCTGTATGAGTAGCCATGACAACTAGTTAACAGTGAATGTATATATATCTAGATGGTAACCATGCCAACATCTTTCTGTTTGGATTCGGTTGCCTTTATCGTCTACGACATGGTTTAATAAAAATAAAAGGCTTCTTGTCAACCTGAGACAGCTTAGTAGCTGAAAGATCTAGTTTCCAGGCATTTTATTTCGAAACTTTTAGAAAATTAAAATTAGCTGAGCTTCGTGGATACGTTTGTAAGGCAGGTAGCAAAAACTAATTCTTGGAGGATTTTTTTGAATTGAAATTTCGCACTTTAGATTTAATAATGTTTCAGAAAGAATTTTATTTGTGTGTTTAGATTTCAAAAAAATTGTAAAGTCAGAAATATATGTTTTGAATTAACGTTATTTAATCATTAGGTCCAAAATCTAGTTTTCCTTGTTCTCTGAACTTTGTATATACATATATGTATTTAAAATAATATAATTTTTAACAAACTGTGAAACTTATTTTTTGTCGCAGATGGTTAGCGATTTTCAGTTTTAACTGATACATCTAAAGTTTTTGTTGCTTTTAGAGTCACTCTTAGCGAAAGGCACGAGAAGTTAAAAGTCGAATACCATTGTGGAAAATAACTTACCTGTCCTATTTATTATATATTAGAAATAATTATGGAACCATTGAATAAAATGCATAAAAAATGCAAGTATTATGCGATTGCCTCCACCCCTATCGTAATAAAAAGAACTGCATCAGAATGCAGTCGCGTGTTGATAGTTTACGTTGTGATTGGCTATCATTCATACTGAACAATTACCATTTTTTTAGTTCGATTTGATAATTTGTAAATGCTCTTGATTACGATTATCAATTATAAATTATTATAATGTAGTCATTTTAGGGATAAGATATGAAAAAAAGACACGGAAACAATGAAATAAAACATAATAGATGGCTTGGTGTCCATTAACTCAATAAATAATACAAGACGTCATGTAAGAAAGAATAATAATCTGAAACCAAGGTTTGTTTTATTCATAAATAAAAATGTAACTTGTTATTTTTCCTTATTGGTTTCTTCGAAAAGCATTATAAATACGGAACAGTTTGTGTGCACATGTATATAAGTGTATTTGTGCTGTATATATTTAAAGGATCAATCACCTTGTATTACTGACTGACAATTTTTTGTTGTTGTTTTCTGAATAAAATCGGACGTTCTGCTTTGTTTTGTGAAAGTGTTGTCACGTTGTGTTTAATAAATAACAACACTTACCAAGACGTTTGATATGTATTATGGGAGGTGTAGTTAGAAGTGGAGAGCGTGTATCTCTGCATGTACTGCTTCGAGGCTATCCCCAGAACTATAGATCCAAGAATGGCCTGACGTGCAAATACTGACAGTTCTTATCCAATGAAATTAATTAACCGGATCAGCTGATGTTGCTGAGAGTGAAGATAACCAAGAAAAGAATACCATATGAAAGTTCACAAACGTAATGTATTTATTCAACACATTTTTAGTGCAGTGCACAGTTCAGCAATGAGAAGAAAGAGGATGTTTGTTTTATTTTTTATTCTATTAGCCATGGAAATAAGATAATGATAATAGTAGTACCTCTGATATCTCAGTTAGTGAACAAACAAACAAACGATGATGCTCAGTTTTATCTACTACTTGGATCGAACTGTATGGATTATCTAATCGTATAAATTCGATTTCCATGCTTACTTTAATTATCGAAATCTAATGGAAATTATAATTACTCACTCAGCATTATATGTCATACAACCAATCAAACAGTATCACACCAGCATAATACTTATAAACAGTCATGCTTTTTCGAGCAGCATTGTGGTGAATGCACTTACGGCTAACAGGATAGAAATGCCACACGAAAAATGCTTGGAAATGGCGGAACATGTGGCGAATTCTACACATGTTATTGTCTGGGATAATGTAAAAAATACTTAAACAGGTAACGGAAAAAGATGAACTAAACATAAAAGAATCTTTAGAAATTGTTAAAAACAAAATGAATATATATAGAGATTTAGGCCTAGGAGCCACGGAAGTAAGCTTTTGGAAATCGTTGTTGTAAATGGCGCCACTGTAAAACATGCTAATTATACATGTACACAGATTTACAAGAAACTTCATGTGTACTTCGAGCTTTATTCTCCTAAAGATGGTGAAATTATTTCCACCGAAAAATGTAGAGTTTTTAAAGTTTTGTAACTTATATTTTTTAAACTTTACATATAAATTACTGTGCAAGTAAAAAACGCTTATGTCTCGTTTGATCAATTCTATTTAAAATAAAAAAAATTTAGTTGGTTAAGGCTATTCCATTAAGCAGAACTGTCGTGTTTTGCTCAAAAATGTATAGAAACTTTGAAGAGGATACGTGAAACTAGTACTGTTAATAATAGAAGTAGTCAAGAGTTTGTTTGTTTATTTTGAATTTTGCGCAAAGCTACACGAGGGCTATCTGCGCTAGCCGTCCCTAATTTAGCAGTGTAAGACTAGTGGGAAGGCATCTAGTCATCACCACCCACCGCCAACTATTGGGCTACTCTTTTACCATTGACCGTCACATTATAACGCCCCCTCGGGTGAAAGGGCGAGCATGTTTGGTGTGACGGGGATTCGAAACCGCGACCCTCAGATTGCTAGCGAGCGCCCTAACCACCTGGCCATGCCGGGCCATAGTTAAAAGAGAAAGCCAAAGCTCTTTTAATGTGTTGTTAAGTAACTCAAGGTATATTTTTGTATGACCGAGACAATCCAGTAGAAATCTTCCTAATGACCAAGCTGCAAGCACATGTTTGAATGTTAACTCCAGAACAATGAGATATACATTAGCAGGAAGTGGCCACATTAGACTCAAAAACCACTGCTCCAAGAAAGATAACCAACCAGAAGGTGTATGTTAGTGGGATAAATTGAACGCTTCTTAGGAGTATCTCGTGAGTAAATTTTTATTAAGCAGGAATATCAAAGTTAAAAAATAAGATATATTATATACAAGAAACGCACTCATCATTCGTCTTAGTTATAGCACGTTCATGTTTCATACCTGCAGTTTTATTCACGCTATACTTAGGTGATATCGCTGCTATACTTGTGTGACATTGCTGCTATACTTGTGTGACATTGCTGCTATACTTATGTGACATTGCTGCTATACTTGAGTGACATTGCTGCTATACTTGTGTGACATTGCTGCTATACTTGTGTGACATTGCTGCTATACTTGAGTGACATTGCTGCTATACTTGTGTGACATTGCTGCTATACTTGTGTGACATTGCTGCTATACTTGTGTAACATTGCTGCTATACTTCGGTGACAATGATTACTGGTAGAATCTTTATAGACAGTAAAAACGTGTAAATTGATAAACAGTATTCAAAGTTTTAAACAGCCTGGTGTTTAGCTTACCCAGACAGTGCATTCGAGTGTATATGGTCCGAATCCCGTTGCCACAAAAACTCCTTCTGCTCTTTGCAGCCGTGGATACGCTATAAGAATGATGGTCAAATTCCAATATCTGATCCGATAAGATCAGCCCAAGAGTTAGCGGTTCGTGCTATTGACTAGCTGCTTTCTCTCAAATCTATCATTTCAAAATGAGGGACGGCTATGCACAAATAGGCTATTTGTATCTTTGCACAAAATTCTAAAAACTAACTAAATGCACGTGTTTCGTCTGTAAACACTAAACTTCATGAATACGCTTATAACATTTTTACGTATTGTTATTATAAAAAAAGAATTTTTGGGACACCTAAACTTTGGAGATGTTCTACTTATAAAATTAATCATACATTATGCTATTTGCGTCACCAGAAAGTAAAAAAAAATGTTCCTTTAACACATATTGATGTTATCTAGCTCTATTTTTAAGTGGAAAACTGCAAGTAACCATGATGTAACAAGTGTTGTGAACTGCGTTTATCTTAAAAACAGTTTTTAATCAAGCTACTTTAAGATAAACGAATAGCCTTCAAGAATTTTAAGACTATTCTCCAATAAATAAATAGATGAATCATTTATTTTTGCGAACTTTCGGTTCAAGTCGTATTTCAGTATTATATTTATAATTGAGGGACTAAAGTATCATGAAATATGGCAAAAGTTTCATCAACATAACTGCGATAGTATAATAGCTTGAAAGACATAGGATAATATTTTAATCATTGGCTTTCATTAAAATGTCTTTACTGGTTAGAGAAGCGACTAATCTTGGTCTCGTGGTAATTGATAACTATCATATTTTCCTATCTATAACAAGAAGAAAAATGTTTTTATTCATTTATGTCCAATATACAAAACTATTCGATGATAACCAGCGTTGTAACTGCTGTAATGTAGCCGATTAGTCAACGCTGTGTTGTACTCAATTAACACTTCGTTGTAGTTTTCCCCAAGATGAGCGTTAAGCAAAGAAAAGCAATTGTAGCAGCCGAAAAGACAACAGACCCAATGCTTTGTGTCAGAAGAGAAACCTTATGTCATGATTAAATACGTATTGTTGCTGAGAACAAGTCAAAAAAGAAGTAGACCAGCAATGAAGAACCACGTCTCTAGTGTTGTGAAAATGTATATGAAGAACCACGTCTCTAGTGTTGTGAAAATGTATATGAAGAACCATGTCCCTAGTGTTGTGAAAATGTATATGAAGAACCATGTCCCTAGTGTTGTGAAAATGTATATGAAGAACCACGTCTCTAGTGTTGTGAAAATGTATATGAAGAACCACGTCTCTAGTGTTGTGAAAATGCATTCCAACGGCAACTTCAAAGAAACATTTCCGACGTTTTCATACGTCAGTGGAGGAAAAATATACTCAAGTTTTCAAATGTGGCTAACTGGGAAAGACAGTTTTCTTCCAGGAAAATGACGAGCACGAATCCTAACATCAGCTTTAACAAGCCGGAAACAGGACTCATTTGAAAATATGACATGACATAAGTTGGCATGTTGTCTTGCCCAAGTAACACAGTGACGGCGATGAATTCTGGTTAATATCGGTTTGCAGATAGCCCTTCTTGCAAAATAATCTTGATTGGTCAGTCTCATATTCACTTTTATTCTGGCTATCCTGAAATGAATGGGTTCATGCCATAAAGTTGTTGCAAGGCTTTTTTCGATCTTGACAAGTTAACCTGATCAAAACACAGTCATCTCGGGCAGTAGTTTTTCGACATCTACCAGTAGACTTTTCTGGAACATCGTTTCCTCTAGTCCGATAACATTTCAAGATTCTGGATACAGCACACTGGGGGAACCCTACTGTTCTGGCAATGTCCGTTTGCTTCATACCATTTCTGGACAGTTTGGCGCTCAATAACTTCTGGCACGTGACGAGGCATGACTCTACACCAAGTACAGTGAAAATGTCTGAGCAAAGCGTTGATTTATTTCAAAAAAGATTATACCAAAAGCACACCCTTTTATATAAAACAGGTATGTGTGTGTGTGTGTGTGTTTTGAGGAACAAATGCTCAAAAGAACACATACAGACCAGAATAACAGCTCGTACATGTCTGTCCGATCATACGCTACCGTCTCTGTCACTACTCTATCCACGTAAACAATAACATCAATATAGAACAGTATGCAATCATTTTGGCCAAGGTTGTACTAGAAACGTTAACAGATCAAGATGTATCAAATGTTAAGTACTTCTTATGAATAACTTGAAATACTATAAGGTAGCTTATTTTTTCATGTAGCCAGAGCTTGCTGGTGTGACGTTTTGTGTTCTAGCATGTTATGCATCTACTGAAAGACGAAAAAAAACCAGTTGCTCATAACACAGCAAAACCAAACATAACTTTCAGAGCAGAAGTTTTGGTTATTTGTGGTTATTAGCAAACCATAGCTACTTTAATGAATTCGCATTTTCTGTGTTGGAAGGAGTCATGCACGTAGTCTTCAAAGTTTTAGCAGGAACGTTTCAAACCTTATGAAAAATAAAAGATAATAACCACCTTCCACAAGAACAAAAACATGTTAACTATGCTTTAAACTCGTAACGTGTAGTCATTGAACAGGCATCTGTATTACTGTGAAACTCAATGACCACACTTTATAAGTTTACAGTAATACAGCTGCCTACTCAATGACTACACGTTATAAGGTTACAGTAATACAGCTGCCTACTCAATGACTAAACGTTATAAGTCTACAGTAATACAGCTGCCTACTCAATGACTACACGTTATAAGTTTACAGTAATACAGCTGTCTACTCAGTGACTACGCGTTATAAGTTTACAGTAATACAGATGCCTGCTGAATGACTACACGTTATAAGAGGCAGCTGTATTATTGTAACTTATAACGTGTAGTCA
>NW_013665754.1:309267-314708 GCF_000517525.1 Limulus polyphemus
CTGAACAGGCATTTGAACTGCTGAAAGTGAGCTTCACAAGACTTAAACAACTAGATGTACTAAGTTAGAATTGCTACGTTAGGTGGTTGTGGCTTGAAGTGCGATTCACAACATATGCATAGAAAATTGTGATAAATCACCACAAGAATGTGACAACGATTCAATTCATGACTGTGTAAGCCTTGTTTTTCCGTTTACAAATCTTGCTAACAAGAGAAATGAAACTGTAAACTTTCTATCAACTTGATGTACGTTTATTAAACCCTGCAAAGATAATTAGAAATTGTTCTTTGTTTGTTTTTACATATTATTCTGTATGTAATTTTGCGTTTACGCCTTTATAACTTGCTAAGAAATTACCTTCCACCAGTACTCTTATTGGGTTATTGCATTACTTTATGCTATATTTATTTCTATTTTATTTTGAAAGAGTTAGCAAAAAGGATCAACCAAAATAGTCAAGTAGGTTTCAATAGACCCGGAAACTCGAGCGTCACGTGCGCAGGAAATGTTTGTCGAGGTAGCCGTGTAAGGTGACCTATCCCTACAGAAGAAAGGTGTGTTGTTAGAAAACCGAAATGTCAAGGGCCGTGTTTAGCTCAAAGTAAAAAAAAAAAAAACTGAGGAAGAGTATGAGGAAGGGGAAAAGAAATACTTATAGATATAAAAAGAGGATTAAGAACATCAGATCAACACTTGAGAATGAATATAAAATAGTTTATTGTATGATATATAAAAAAGAAGAAATAATTTATTTAAGTGAGCGAAATCACTTTATTCTAGACAAAAAATATTCAGACGAAAACCTTCTTTTAAAACCTTTTTTATTTTATTTGTTTATGTATTAATTTTTGAAGGTCGAAAAAAACTATAAAACAATATAATAGATCGTCAGATTGCTAGTTCGAAACGTCTTCCTCTTCAAATAAAAATATAAAAACGTGACGATTATTGTATTATAATCTCTATTTTGTCAGCGTTTTTTTTTAATGAATCAGTGTGACTTTTATAGTTCTAACTGTCAGAGTAAATTTTGTTCTGTCTCAGGGCTTGGCTGGATGTAATATTACATTATTTATGTAGAAGGTAACAGTTTTTATATTGCAAGTATTGTGATCTATTGATCAGCTTCCGGATCAGAGTGATCTCAGAAGCAGAGCAATCCAAAAAAGAATTAAATAGAACTATGGATTGAGTTTGCATATCTATGAAATGATAATATGGCACCCCTGTTTCCTTCCTAGAAGGATAATATGATACCCCTGTTTCCTTCCTAAGAGGATAATATGGTACCACTGTTTCCTTCCTAGAAAGATAATATGGTACCCCTGTTTCCTTCCTAGAAGGATAATATGGTACCCCTGTTTCCTTCCTAGAAGGATAATATGGCACCCCTGTTTCCTTCCTAGAAGGATAATATGTTATAAATATAACGTTTTCCGATTCTTGTTTTGTCTGTAAAGCTTTCTAATAGTCTAGTTTCCAAGCCACCATAAAAAATATTGGCATGATTTTCGTGTCATTTTGGTATTCATATACTTCTGAATAAAGAGGTCAGTATTGAATTAAAACCATTAAGAATAAAAACGAGGCTACCCAAGTCTATGATAGTCTATGTTTTGAGGGTTTTTTAGTTTCAATAGCTCAGATTCAAGAGTTTTTCCAAGCTTCCTGCCGTTTATAGGTCAGTGTTAATT
The DNA here is from genome assembly GCF_000517525.1 of Limulus polyphemus. Taxonomy (NCBI): domain Eukaryota; kingdom Metazoa; phylum Arthropoda; class Merostomata; order Xiphosura; family Limulidae; genus Limulus; species Limulus polyphemus. The sequence continues at coordinate 310,965 of NW_013665754.1, forward strand.
TTATGTTGATAATTGCTAATCAAAAGATTCACTTCTCGTATTGTTGAGTTTCATCATTTTCAGCGCTGGCGAACTTGTTTATCTAGCGTTGAAACAAAACAGGAAGTAATCTGTTGTGTTTAGGAAAATGGGCACTTTTTAAAATTTTTTTTCAATTGTGAGTTTTGGAATGCGCTCTGTTTTTCGAATTTTCTATGCAGGTGTCTCGCATTTAGTTAATACACTTGTGAAGAAGATGTAAATTATCATAAGCTTATCTTAATTACCGACTTAGGCTAAGATTACATTATACACTAGTTCTTCAAGAGAGCCTGTATTTTTTCGGCCGTTTGTATCGTCTCTTTACTGGAGTGTGTATCTTGTTTGTTTGTTTGAAGTTAAGCACAAAGCTACACAATGGACTATCTGTGCTCTTCCCACCACGGGTATCGAAACCCGGTTTCTAGTGCTGTAAGTCCGCAGACATACCGCTGTGCCACTGGGGGGCGAGAGTGTGTATCATACCCAACTGATGGGAAGGTGTACAAATGATTTTACAAATAAGTATGAGCTGGGAGTGTCATCTTGAATATGTAAAATGAGAATGATCTTGATGCTTGTAATCTAGAACTGTGGGATACCGCACTAGGACTTTGTTTTAACTTGAAAATGTGGTACTTGCACAATTATTTTATTCTTCTTTGAGTGAAGAAGGATTTCTCTTTGCTTTGATGGCCAGATAATTTACTTCAGAGCTCTACCCATATGGTAAAACCCAGCACATTTTGTGTATTTAATAAGAATTTTATTTTGTTTTATCTTTTCTTTACTGTTCGTGTTCTTAATAGTGTACATTTGTACATAACCAGTCTCCCCAATACTTTAAAAAATATAAGAAAACATATAAGCAAAAGCTATGTTTCATGCTTTCTGCCTGGAGATATATAAAGCTTCACTGGGTAAAAAAATCCCTATCTTTAGCTTAACTTGGGGAATCAGTGCCGAAATTATCACAACAGTAGTAATTAGTTAGTAACACTATGCATTTTGCTATCCAAAGAGAATTATTATGTTTTCCTATTAGTTTTCTTCTGTCGTGTTATCGTTGTAAATAATACTAAGGTAGGCTTCTCTGACACAATGGGTGTTTGGAACGTTACTGCGTGACGAAAGTAAAAGAAGCGGGTAAAATAAAAATGCATGTACATATTTTAGAGCCTAATACCACAATGAAATAATAACATAAGACTGATTTCGTAATTTTGAAGGGTTTACTGAATTTAATATCTTAGTAGATAATATGAAACTACATGCTGCAAGGATCTTGTATTTTGTCATTTGTAACAGCTTTAGTTAGATAGAATGTGTTTCTTATTTCATTAAAATCAAACTGAAACAATGTTTATTTACACAATTTTAAGATAAACTAAAATGAACATAAAAGCGACTCTTTCTAAATAACTAAAGCACAGTTAATTTGTCACACATGGGTGAAATTATTTTGTTGCACTCAGAAATTTTGATTACCCCTGTAAAACTATTTATTGTGAATAGCACATTACTCAAAAAGAAACAAATCGAAGTAATTAGTGTTAACTGATTTGATCTTTTTTTATATTACAGTAGTTACAAATGATTCTTTAACAAAAGGTGTTAAATGCTGTACAAATATTAGATACGAATATTTAGTTAATTTTACGTATTTGTTGAAATACTTTTATGTTTACTGCAATTATTTATTCAGAACTAAAATAAATGAAATAAGCAGAAGTTTCAGGATTTTTTTTACTGATTGTTTTTGAGATCACTTTTTCTAGATTTTTACAGGATAATGTGATCTAACAATAAAAATTGAATTGAATGGAGATGTCTATTTCTAACTACATCTTCTCTTGTATCGAAATAAAACGTTAACAAAAATATTCACTGAAACAAAACAGGGTATCTGTATGCTGGCTATCTTATAAAAATGAAGATTCATATTTACATCTTACAGACTTCAGTCTGCATTATTCATTTTCATACTAGTAAACATATAATCAGTTGTGTTTCTCATTTATCAACATGAATAGTGATACGATCAGTAGTGTTTCTCATTTATCAACATGAATAGTGATATGATCAGTAGTGTTTCTCATTTATTAACATGAATAGTGATATGATCAGTAGTGTTTTTCATTTATTAACATGAATAGTGATATGATGATCCTCAACTTATTAAGACATATCATGAATTACGTCAAAAAGTTATGAAAATGTTCAGTTAGGTTTATTTACGACATCAAGCACTAACACTCATTCGTACAGAGTTGAGTTAGTGATATTCATCTTATTCTATATCGGATATCAATCATTGAATAAAAAAATTATGTTTTTAAATGAATTCTGTATTAAATTCGCACTCTTAAATCAGTTCATTGACTTCCATAACATTATGGTATAATTAAATGTATCTTGCAGTTCATAATAACAAGAGTTTACTTTCATTTGTAATTTATAAGATAAAACAGGAAAGTTATGCACAAAAAAAAATTTCTTATCAATTCAAGGTTGTTTCAGTTTGTTTGAAATTGCACCGGATCAGTATGATCCTAAACATAACAGATGTACCTAAATACTGAACATAATAGGACAGTTAAAAAATATGATCAAAACACAGTCTGCCTTAGTCGAATTCAATTAAATTTACTATGTCTAGGAAGGTCAAATCCCGAAGCGCTTTCATAATGCTTCCAAGTACGTCTGGTGCAGCTAAGCAGACAGTGTATTTTTTTTGGCAATGTACAATATATTTCTAGAGACAAGCAATGTTCGTACTGATTCTATTTCTGAATATTTTCCGAACATTAAACATATTTATTGATCCCCATTTTCACCATTAGCAGACAAAAACAACTACAGTGAAATATTTTCTAGACAATTAATAATTCCCACAAAGTATAACCTACTTTTAAACGTACCTCATGTTTAAACCGATGAAAAAAATAATAATAAAACTCATAAACAATCGCCCTATAGTCATGCTTTTGCCCTATGGCGCATACACATAAGACGCTTTGTGATGCAGTATACCTAAACACGGTTATCGTGGAACGTGACTACAAGAAACTTTATTATTGCGACACGAGTTAATGCCACGTGCACCCCGTATAAGACGCATAGTGCCTCACAACACCTCTTGCGCACGTCACGTGCCTCGCTGTCCTGTATGGAAATTAGTTGTCAACAGGTATTATTAGTAACTTTTTCCTTCTGAGACCACTTAGACCTTCAAGAAGACATTTTGGTTTCCATGGAGATAACAAGACTACTCTGTCCAATGGTGTAGTCAAGCGCACTAATATCCACCATGAAGTTAAACGTATCCGCAAGTACGCAGACTCCAAATATGACTGCAGATAATAATTTGAAACGCTGATACCAAAGAGAAAATATACCTAAGATTTACATATATATATATATATATATATATATTAATAAATATATATATATATATATCTTACTGCTGCTAATCAACTATATTATATTCAAAATTACATTTTTGGCGCAAATTCGGGTACGACTCTAGCTGGAAGAATCTTTAAGCACGAAAAGACTTTCACCGGTGAAATATTTATAAGGTTACATTTTGCTATTTTAACAGAAATCGGCTCGGCATGGCCAGGTGGTTATGGCGCTCGACTCGTAATCTGCGGGTCACGGGTTCGAATCCCTGTCACACCAAACATGCCGTTTCAGCCGTGGGGGCGTTATAATGTGACGGTC
>NW_013665754.1:314850-318851 GCF_000517525.1 Limulus polyphemus
TTAGTAATTACGTATCATAAGATGATCAAACCATACACTTACTACACAAGTAAAGTAAATTATTTAACTTATATAACTTATACCTTGATCATCATTATGTTAATATGATAATGCAGAAAAGTGACGGTCAACCCCACTATTCGTTGGTAAAAGAGTAGCCCAAGAGTTGGCGGTGGATGGTGATGACTAGCTGCCTTCCCTCTAGTCTTAAACTGATAAATTAGGGACGGCTAGCGCAAATAGTTCTCGTGTAGCTTTGCGCGAAATACATAACAAAAATCTCTTTTGTTGCCTGAGCAATAAAAATTGTTTTAATTTAAATATACTTTTTAATGCTAGAAACAGTTATAATACAAAATACCTTATCTAGTATACAATTTCTGGTTTCACAATAAAAACATATCGATTTTATATTTAATTGTTACTCGCGGTAAACAAGCAATCACGCGAAAGTTCCCAGAGTGCACGTGCTTGTTACCTCGAGCCGCCATCTAGGTGCTTCTCTGCTAATCTTATCACGCAGAACTTCTTTTTTAGTGCTCTTATCTATTTTTAGTCACGTGTCATCAGAGATGATTGTTCAAATCGTGTTGACTTTCGGTGCGTTAAGATAAATAAACCTTTTTTATACGTGTCATTTAAGCAACAACAGGAAGGTCTGTTTAGGTTGTTTGCAAAACAATCAACAATTATTTGTATTTATACAACGCTTCAGATTTAACCGGAACCGTGAAAAATGAAGAAATATTTTAATTTTGCTAACACGTTTTAACGAGATAGACAACTTGTACCTAGTTTATAAAGGTGACGAAGACTACATTTAGTAGAAAAGATTACTTTAACAAAATGTACATCAAAATTAAGTTAAAATAGTTTTTGGCTTATACTGCTTATAGCTTTTAGAGACAAACTTCACAGAGATTAATTTCCTAACGGACCTAATGCTTCATAACAAGTGTTAACATCACAGCTTCTCTTGATTCACATACGAAATAGTTAAGAGTAGATAATAGAGATTTGTCCTTAAATGCTTATATACGTTCCTGTTTTTCCCCATTCTACTTATTGAATGTTATGAACTTAAAAGTTTATTCCAATAATATTACCTTCACATACCACTAGATTATACACTTAGAATTAGCTACAGTAACTCCACATTAATATATTATTTAATAATAAATTCTAAGAATTAGTTACAATATTTTTAGATTACCATAACATTATACAACAAATCTTAACAAACAGTTACATTAATTTCAATGTCAACCCACTAAGTGGCTGTTTTATGAGTTACAACAGCTCCAAATTACCATGTAATTAGATGGCAGATTTTTCAAATAATTAATCAAAATAACTCCAAGTTGCCATACCAGGTTGTATGAATGGTACTAAATGTCAGTTCTTAAAAATGAATTATAATCTTTTCACTACATTATTTAGAAAAACTTTACATTACCACACCAGTAGATGGCGATCCTTAAGAACTTGAACAATAATTCTACATTACCTTACAACTTTCAAGACATTCTTAAGAACTAGTTATAATAGCTACATTTATAAAACCTCCAAACGGCTATTTTGTTTTAAAAAAACAAGTTTAAATAACTCAATATTATCATACAATTAAAATTTAAGAACTCATTACAATAACTCTCCATACATCAGAAGAGTGGCGGAGCTTTATCTCCCCAGATGTATGTCTGGTGGGGGGCACAGTAATATCTTTTAATAGGCTAACATCACTACATGTTCATGTTTTACTATGTATGTTTTAGGTATTGCTCTACATAAGTCGCTAAAGACACATTTTCTATCTCGCAGCCCCCCCCCTCCGAAGCATTACTTACCATTAAACAGTGACTCTTATGAATCAGTTAAAGAGGCCAACATGTCTCCGCCACGCAGTTCTTACATGGCCAGTTTTGACACCAGAAAAACTCGTGAAAAACACATAAAAATCTGAAACTGTCTATATCACAGCTTGGGACCTGCCAGAAGGTATCTTTGTACCAAATCCCATGTAAGTTGGTTGACATATACATGAATAGTTCACGAAAACCCTAAATTGTCCTTTACTCGCTGAAAAATTAAGCAAAAAGACAAAAATTCCAAAATTTTCTATATCTCAGTTTAGGACCAGTAAAAACATATCTTTGTACCGAGTTCCATGTAAATTGGGCGAAACAAGGCTAAGTAATTGACCAAACCCTTAAATTTATGGGTTTACTTAACCTTTTGCCTCCCTACCCCTAAAATGACTAAAAGTGAGAATATCCCACATTTCTGTATGAATATCTATGTGACATATAATAAAGTATCTTTTTACTAAATCTCATGTAAATTGACCGAAATACGGCGGAGTAATGTCAAGAACCCCTAAAATTATGCTTTTTTTGTGGAATCTTGACCCCCGTATAATTACTAAAAATAGGAAAGTAGCTTCACATTACGTAATAACCAGATGGCGGTTTTTAAGAAATAATGACAGCAGTTTCACCTTATACTATTACTAGAAGGCGATTCTTAAGAACTAGTGGGAGTAACTATATTACTGCACTTTTGGAGAACAATTCTTAATAGATGTTATAATGATCATATCAGTATATAGCGATTTTATATCTACTAATATGTGGTGATAACCAGTTACAGTAACTCCACATTATCCTATTAACTTGTGGTGATGTTGCAGCTAGTTACATTGTCCTACTGATATACTGTGACGTTAGAACTCATTACAAAGGGGGCTTAGTAAAGCCAGCTCGTGAAAACCAGTATATAATGATAAGAGGACTTACTAGAATAAGTTTATACGAACAACTATCATATGGTAACTTTCACCTAATGAAAGCAGCTAAAAAGAAACACCACCCTCTAGTAAAGGGGAACAATGAAACTACTTCATAACAACCATTTTCTAGTTGTAAATAAGCTTAGTGAAACTACCTCATAATAATCATTTTCTAGTTGTAATTAGGTTTACTGAAACTACCTCACGAAAAACATTTTCTACTAGTAGTAGTAGCGAGTAGGCTTACTGACACATCTAGCTCTTAAGATTCTGGGATACTGTGATTAGTTTAAATAACCAGTATCCAAGGTCTTGGGAAAATAAGTTATTCAGTCAGACGATAGTGGTTCTTATAAACTTATTCCATTAAATATGACAGTGGTTCTTATAAACTTGTATCAGTGAATCATCTTATCATTATATACAGGAATCCCTCGATTAGTGCGGTTAAAAAAATCAGATCAATAAATTTTAATTCATTGCATTTGTTTCGTATTTTCTTATATACCTATACTTTGATTAAAAAATACGCAAAATAGAAATTAATTGTGAATGAGAATGAAAATTGAGGTACGAATTACATGATTTCCTATAAGTTATTATATTCGATTAGTGCGGCTCTTTTAAAGAACACATTATGAACAACTTATTTAGAGTGGCTTGTCGCATCGTATTCTTCTGTTCTTCATATAATTGGCGGTACTGAGAAATTGCCTCATCAATTTTTCTGCAAATTTGACGGCTTCTATCTTCATCAGGGTCTGTTTCTAAACATTTTCCCTTAAATTCTTCAATAAGCGCGAAAAGTTCTTCTAACTTATCCTTCGTCATCTTCTTATGCTGGCGGGTAGGTAAGATTTCTTGACATTCATCAATGTCTTCATATGCTCTCTGAGTGTCCAAATTTATAAGATCCTTATTGGATGACCAGGGGCATTATCTAAAATAAGCAAAGCTTTAAAATCTAAATTTCTTCTTCGGCAAAAGTCTTCAACCATTGGAAAAAATACTTGACGAACAATTCTTCAAACAAAGCTGTAGTTACCAATGCTTTTTTATTAGATTTCCATATTATTGGTAATTGTCCTTGATTTATACCTTTAAGAGCTCTTGAATTCTGAGCTCGATAAACCAACATAGGCTTTAATTTCAAATTTTCTTTAGCATTGCCGCCCAATAAAAGGGTTATCCTATCCTTTGCAGCTTTATATCC
>NW_013665754.1:319783-346555 GCF_000517525.1 Limulus polyphemus
TGATGACGATGATTTTGATGAGGACGGTGGTTGTTATGAATTCTTGTTATGAAAAAGATATTTGTTCAGTAAAATAGTAAAGATCTGCCCCGGAGTAAAATACTTGAAAAAATCGCTAAAATACCCCGGGGTGACGGGGTCGGGGTCCCTGGGGTGGACACTCTAGTAATAACTTGACAAGTAAAATAGTTACCCATTTTCTATTTTTAATTTTAAAAAAAATAATTTCGGTGCCTACAACTTACTTTTCAATTACTATGGTTAAAATGAAATGTGTGTTACCGCACTAATCGAATATTATGCACGCACTAATCGAATATTGGTTATAAAAAAATTAAAGCGCACTAAACGAAAACGCATTAATCGAATGCGCATTAATCAAGAGATCCCTGTACTGGTTTTCACGAGCTGGCTTCACTACGCCCCCTTAACACGTGATTGTGGTTAGTAGATTATTTTCAAGACCATAGTATTTATAACTTTCTTCGATTTTCGGTGTATTTTTAAACTTTACTTGTGAGACTTGAGCATTATAATTCCGTTTTATTTTTAACAGCACTCCGACTGAGATTCAGTAATGTTTACCTATAGCATTCACTTACCAATTATTTTTTTATTTGATATCATACAGTGCTTTAGAATATGTTTATAATTCACTAGTGCTGACATCTATTGATAGTTTCTTGAACTACTTTGTCTATAACATTTTGAAGACAGGCGTATGAATAACATACATTGTGTGTAAATTAGAGATAAAAACGCACGAAACATTTATATTTTGTAGATTTTAATTGCTATTTTTGGTAAATCCATAATTTAACTTAAGCAAAAAATTACACATGGCAACTGTCATGAGCTGCTACATTTGTTTAGATTTTTTAGAAAATAATTAATTACCTTTTTTGTTTTACAGGGATGCGAATAATTATATTTGAGCTAATTTAACTGTTTTATATCTAGAATATTTTGTTTTCCAGCATTAACGTAAAACTGATTTTGCAGCCGAACATCTTCAAAACGAAAGATAAATGACATAATACGATTATAATAAAAGAATAAAAATGGCTGTTTATTCGCTGAGAAGTACAAACAAATATTTTCAATTATCTTTTTCTACATAACAGCTCCGCTCATGAAAAAATGGAACTGTTTCATATAGGGATGACGTAAACATTCATTTAATAGACGGTATAAAAGTGACTGTAACACATAGGGTATCTGGCATATCAGAAACCCCTGAGGTGAAGGCACAGTTATCCGTTATTTAGAACTGCACACCAGAAGAGGGCAATCATTCAGCAGCACTTGCTAGTTATGTGTCTAATTTTAAGTGAACAAAGGATCGACTGTCAAAGTTATAATGCTCCAACAGCTGAAAATTCAGATAGTTTTCATAGGCATATCAAGCTCGAACCTTGGACCTTCCAATTAGCAGCACGGCACATTAATTATTAGGCAACGCTTAGTATTATCTAAGGAAAGAAAATGTCTTTACAAACATATCTTTCTTTTAACATTTCGTAACATACCTATATAAGCTAGATATTTCTTCTCTTGTGATGACGTTTTCATATAAACTATGCCATTGTTTGAGTTTAACTTTTTGAAAATTGTATCTTTCTTTATTAGATTGTCCAGCTCTGACTTTATTATACTGGACATTATTCACAAATTTTATAATAAAAGCAACAGGAGCATCCAGGAAATGTATATTCATCACGGTCTAAAACCTTTGTATAGAGCTATCAAGGCTGGATGAAGGCGTAGTAAAATGTTGATAAATAGATGTTTTAAAACTCAAATTTTTTTGTAAAAGTATCAGTGACTTTTATCAGATTTGAACGACTAGCTTAACACACAACTTTATTGATTGGTCTTTTTTTTTTTTTTTTTGACTTCTCCTTGAATAATGTATTTCATGTAACGGTAACGCAGTTATTCACTATATGTCAACGACTAGGCTTAACACACAACTATATTGATGGCTTTATTTTTTGGCTTCTTCTTGAATAATGTACTTTACGTAATGCTGTTATTCACTATATTTGAACAACTAGGCTTAACACACAGCGATATTGATGGCTTTATTATTATTATTTGTTTGGCTTCCCCTTGAATAATGTACTCTACGTAACGCTGTTATTCACTTTGAAGCTATTCTTTTAACGGATATTTTTTTAATTTCACGTAACTTATGGTGTTATTTCGTAATTCAAAAATGAAAGGAACAACACGACTTACTTTGTTAAGAATTCTTTTAGTATCGAGAAACACGAAAAACTAGATCTGTTGAACTATACATAGTGTTTGTTCATGACCCTCAGCACATAGTAAAAATATAAACTAAAAAAACACTGAAGGAAATATATATCGCACGTTACTCTAATCTCAGAATTCGGATGTGGTTAAATGCTTCAGTTTACTTTTGTATTTTCTAATGTGGTAAAGAAAGTTTTTGTACGACTCAAGAGACTCCATAACTCATAGTATCCACAGGTTGACTTTAAGTCTCTTATTAAACGTTTAGTACTCCTAGAAGTGAAGATTTTTTCAGCATAATTAAATAACACATGCAACTATAAGCCAATCCATGCTATTTTTCTATAAAATGCTTCAAATATTAGCAAATCAACGCTTTTTTCTATCAAATAGTTCGAATGTTAGCCAATCTCTGTCGTCTTTATAGTATGCAAAGCTTACTAGATATTTTTCCATTTTATGGGTTTTTAAAATGATATAAGTTTGTGATTAATATTATGGTATTTATTATTCGGTATTATACAGTTGACTAATCGTTTAATGAATATATTACAGATTTCTTTTATTTTCACCAAAGGAATGCAGTTTCGCCTATTTAAGACTCGTCAGCACAGCTTTTCTTTCCGTTTAGTTTAGACATGTAATAATTCCTTATTCACGGTTATCTACCTTTTATGAACACAAAGTTTAAGAAGCTGATACCAGTTAAAATTAAGTAAAATAAGTTTATACAGTCAAAGTGCATGAATCGAACATACTTGTTAAGCCTAATTTTAATATATATATCCCAAAGAGCTTCCTATATTTGTTTCCAAAATTTGTGTGTGATGGTTTGAAGATTAAGTACAGCCGACAATGGTCATAAGTACCAGAACGTTCACTTTCTGTACCGTACTGATGACAGCACTTCGATTACAAGGTATTTGATAAACAAACATAACCTAATCTGCCTTTCATTGAATAATGCTTACTTCGAAAGATTTTACTTCACAGTCATTGCTTTACATATTTCGTGGTGCAGGACACAAAAGATGTACAAGGACAGTTAAGGAACAATGTGTTATGTTACGAGTATGGCGTCCTACTTTCGTTAATAAGTAGTTTACAATTCTGGGAGATAATGTACCTGGTTGATGGTTGGTAGTTTGTAATGTAAATGCCTTTAGTAATTATATGAAAAACAATTATGAATGCTATTCACGCATACATACATACTGAATATATAAATCTATATAATCATATAGCAGCCTCTGACATAAAAAAAGGGATTGTTCCACAACCATAAGAAACCAATGCAACCATGAATTGGCCTATTACTTATTGTTATGGATCATTGCCCTGATTGTGTAAGAAGCTGCTGTAGAATTGCATAAAACAGTATTCTCAGTCTGCATGCCGCTCCTCATATTATTGCAGTTATTATTTATGACTGCAAGTCAGTGCACCAGAGAATAACACAGCTTTATTCAATAAAACGGTTCAAATAACTAAATCGAGTGAATACTAGTTTAAACCCATAATCCTTCTATGCACTATTATTGGGATCTTCCTGGTTATCTCATTTATCTTGTAAGTTTCGTATTCTTTACCACAGATACTTCTAACACATTTCTTGAGAAAAAACAAGTTTTTATTTTTACAAAACAACTGACGTATTTTATAGAAAATTCTACTTAATATCTTTGTATCATTTTTCACGTAGATGGTACACTGGTATTTTATTTTGACATATCCGTATATTAAATGTCTTCTCGTTCAGATGCTCACATGCGAAAGGTAGAATCAGTGGAAACTCGAATAGTTGTTCTTACCTTCATTGTCATTATACTTCCATTTATCTGCTACAAAATAAAATGCTTAAATTGTCCGAGTTTCTGAGCAACCGTAAAATTCGAGTACTGACTCCTAGATTACATATAAGTAATTATTAAACCTGTATATATGGTGAAGTAAAACGGACTCAAAACCCCATAGAAATCAGTAAACCTGTATATATGGTGAAGTAAAGCAAACTCAAAACCCCATATAAATTTGTAAACCTATATATATATGGTGAAGTAAAACGGATTCAAAACCCCATAGAAATCAGTAAACCTGTATATATGGTGAAGAAAAGCGAACTCAAAACCCCATAGCAATTGGTAAACCTATATATATGGTGAAGTAAAACTAACTCAAAACCCCATAGAAATTGGTAAATCTGTATATATGGTGAAGTAAAACGGACTCAAAACCCCATAGAAATCAGTAAACCTGTATATATGGTGAAGTAAAGCAAACTCAAAATCCCATATAAATTAGTAAACCTATGTATATGGTGAAGTAAAACGGATTCAAAACCCCATAGAAATCAGTAAACCTGAATACGTGATGAAGAAAAGCGAACTCAAAACCCCATAGCAATTGGTAAACCTACATATATGGTGAAGTAAAACGGACTCAAAACGAACGCTCAATGAAAGAGGTAAGACACGGTAATGAAATAGAATCAGAATTTTTTTTTTCTTTGAAAAACTTAAGATAAAGAGGTGATTGTCCAGCGGTAGAACTATTGTTTTGTAAATTGAAATTGAGTGAAATACAAATTCGACTGTATATACTTGAAACTTGTTTAGACGGAAATGTCGAATAAAAGAAAAGCAAAATAGAATGATCAGCAGATTGTAGAGTGTAACAAAGAGAATCGAGACTTCCACAACGAGTCTTTCCTTACAGGGCTATGCGTGGTTGTGGTTAGCATGATCGTAATTTGAATTCCAGGATTCATGATTCGCGTCCTATTGCTGCAGAAACGGTATAAGAGTGATAAACAAATTCAACTATGCAGTCAGATAATAGTAGCCCAAAAGTTAGCGGTGTGTGCTGTTGACATTAGCTACCTTCCCTCTAGTCTATCAGTTAAAAATGAGATGCGTAGATAGACCTTTGCGTAGCTTTACACACAATAAATCTGGAAGAAAGAAAGAAAGAACTTTTCAGGGAGAGAGATAACAAAACTGCCCTTTCTCTCTGAAGACAGAAAGGAGTCTGCCTAAAAACCGCCAAAACTGTATTCACGATGCTCATTCCCTCTGTTATCGACCACCCAAAAATTGGATCAAAAGAATTCAACCTCTGCTCCATACAATGAACAGTAATAAGACAGTCCTCTGTACTTATAAATATTTACCATTTCTTCTCTGTTCATCGATATATATCGATTCAAATCGATATTCCCTAGATTAATCACCTTGTTTCTTCACGTAACCTCACACACAAAAACCCAAAAAAGTGATATCTGGCGAACTACCAGGCAGGAGATCAGCCTCTCGCGGCCCCTTTCTTGTGTACAAGTCTTCCTGACTCTTGAAGTTGCCCGGTGCTACTTCTTGATAAAATTCTTAACGATGTTTATTATCTTTGAATCAGAATAAGCGATTTGATCTTTACTAGCCACACTGCAGGACATACATATCTTCTCTCTTAATGATGTGTTTGATGATTTCCGGGGGCTATACGTGATTACATTGATTAAAGCAAAAACTGTGCTAAACCATAAACCGTAAGTCAGTAATTTTTACTGTCTTTCCGTGGTTTAACTTGATAATACGACACATGATGTTCGGACACCCTGTACTCTAGGAGAATGAGATGTGTAGCATTTGCACATTACAGGGAAACATCACAGAGTTGGAAATAAATAACTTATTTAAACAAGTTCATCATTTGTGTAAAAATGATTAGTTGAACGTCGCTGATTTTATACTTAATTAAAATCGGTAATTATGAGACTATCTTTAGTTCTTGGCTTCATTCCATGAACCGCTTTAAGTTTGCTTTTTGGTCTCATTGATGTGTTTGTTCTTCTATTAAAATGGCTAATAAAGCTGGTGGTAGACCCAGCATATTCAGTTGTGTAACAGGAAAAAAATAAACTTATAAGTAAAAACAAAAGTATGATATTAAATCACAAAAATACTGAACATAATTTTTACCAATTTTTTTTCACTGGCTTTATATGGGTTTTTAGTAAGAACGTAATAGCATTTTGCTCACAAACCCCGTGATTGTTACAACGCTTATCAGTCGGAAAACATGTTCGAACATTACAAATCATTTGACTTCAGTGGATTCTCATTGAACATTAGTATTTTTACGAAAACATTACATTACTTCATCGTTGAAAACTCGGCGTGTGTGGCTGATGAATAACGAAGGACAAAGGTAGCTAGCTCCATGTTAAGCGAATTGTACCTACGTCAACTCGTAATTAACTTGCTCAACCTGAATCCTCGATAAGATATCGAAGAAGTTCCAGACTAGAAAGAAGACTTTATATTGCTTGTAAGTTTGTGAAACTTTTGTTTATAAATGATTATTTGTAATAATTGTTATTGTAAGTTGTATTGGTGTGTGTATATTAAAACGTATTTGTGTTTAAAAAAAAGAAAGCTGTGTGTATCAATCTTGTTGAAAAATATCATAAACTGATTACATATCGGCTTTTACTTAGTTGCTAAATCCAAAGTACAATTTAACTACTAAATCTAAAGTATCAGTTAACTCGGTTTCAGACCATTTGAAATTCTAATATGTAACATAATAAATTGGGGCCTCGTGTCCGAGATCTGAATCGGAGACAAAATTCGATCTAAATTACAATTTAAATCACAATTGAATTTATATTTATCATGCCAACAAGAGTTGATCATGTCTGATTATAAAGATTTTCTTGAATCACACTCCCTCGAACAACTAGAAAAATAGAACAAAAATGAATTGCTCGAAACTGGCAAAATTTTAGAACTAGAAGTTAAAAGATCAATGATAAAAAATGAACTAAAAAAAGTGTATTACCGAAATACTAGTCGATGATGATTGGTTGCCTGAGGAAACATTAGAGGAATACTCCAGTGTCCCTACTAGCTAATCGGGGTTGAGTGATAAAGACAAATTGGAAATCCAGATAAAAATCAAACAACTCGAGCTCGAACAAGCTCGTATCGAAGCCGAGAGACAACAACCTCGTATTGAAGCCGAGAAGGAGAAAGAGCAAGCTCGTATTGAAGTTGAAAGAGAAAATAAATTAGGCTGAAAGAAATGGAAATTAGACTCAACACTGATCGACCAAGGCAAAACGACAACTTTGAATCGATATGTTAAAGTACCACCGTTCAATGAACATGAAGTTGATAAATATTTCCAACATTTTGAGAAGGTTAACCAAACCATGGAATGGCCCATCGAAAAATGGTCATTACTATTATAAAGTGTTTTAATTGGTAAAGCACAAGAAGCTTATGCCGCTCTCTCTCTACAAGATTGTATGAATTATGATACGATTAAAGCATCTATTCTCAAAGCATACGAGTTAGTACCGGAGGCCTATCGCCAAAAGTTTGTAGGTTATAACAAACAAGGTAATCAAACTTATATTGAAGTTGCCCACGATAAAGAGGTTTATTTTGATCGATGGTGCAATTCTATGCATATTGGTAACAGTTTCGACAAACTAAGACAATTATGCCTAATTGAGGGATTTAAACGTTGTGCACGTGACAACCTAATAACTTACTTGGATGAAAAGACAGTTAAAACACTACAGGAAATAGCTGCTCTTTCCGAAGATTGTACTTTAACACATAAAACCACTTTTCATAAAGAGAAATTCCTACCATCTCAAATAAAACCTATATTTGTTCAATCCACTAAAGTTGGGGATTCTTCTAAAAAATCCAGCTCCTCTAGTTCGATATCTTTTGACAGTCAGGATAAATCTTATTTAAAACAATAAAGGCTTGTCTGCCATTTTTGTAAAAAACTGGGTCATGTTATGTCCAATTGTTGGTGTATGAAAAAGAAGAAAGAAAAGGAGGCAACACCCAGTGTGTTTGTGTCCACACATATGGACGTAGTTTCACCAAATCACCTGATGTTGTTGATATGGCCGCTGATATAAAGGCTGATGTAATCAGGGAGGAATTTAGACCTTTTGTGTCTGTTGGTTCTGTGTCTTTGACAAATGACACTGGCAATCTCATACTCATACATATTCTATTGATACTGGGACGACTCAATCATTGTTGTTAGAAGGTATATTAACATTAGATTCGAGTTCTGCCACTGGTGAGTCTGTTATTGCTCAGGGTATTGAGAGCGGCTTTGCTAATGTTCCTCTTCATAACATTTATTTAGCATCACACCTAGTTTCAGGACCAGTTATGGTTGGAGTAAGGCCTACTCTGTCAATTAAGGGTGATCATTGATGTTGGGAAACGATTTGGCTGTGGAAAAGTTGTTGCTGAACCTAGAATGGTTAACGAGCCGATCACTCTTTCATCTAAGGATGATGTTGTCGTTGAGGAGAATCCCAATGTGTTTCTCTCGTGTGCTGTGACTCGAGCTCAGGCTAAGAAATTAAGCCAAAAAAACAAATTATAGACGTGGATTCAGAGGACGATATTATAGATTTGTCTACAACATTTTTTGGATCCGACAGGGATATTGTGCATGATTGTCCTACTTACAATACCTCGGTCAGTGACAGTTATGGACGTGAGAGATCTGATTCACCTAGTGAAGTTCCATTTACTAAAAGTAAACTGATCGCTGAGTAACAAAAGGATCCGCAGATCTCTTCACTATTTAAATATGCACTCCCAAAAGATGAACTGGAGAAAGTTCCAAATAGGTATTTTTCAAAAATGGTGTGCTTATGAGGAAATAGAGACCACCAGATGTTCCAGCTTCAGAGGACTGGGCTATTGTTTATCAAATCGTTGTTCCCAAAGCATATCGTTCTGAAATATTGAAAGTTGCCCATGAACTCCCCATGGGAGGTCATTTAGGTGTCTACAAGACATGTGACACGAGGGATATCTGCGCTAGCCATCCCTAATTTAGCAGTGTAAGACTAGAGGAAAGGCAACTAGTCATCACCACCCACCACCAACTCTTGGGCTACTCTTTTACCAACGAATAGTGGGATTGACCGTCACAGTATAATGCCCCCATGTCTGAAAGAATGTTTGGTGGGACGGGGATTCGAACCCGCGACCCGCAGATTGCTAATCGAACTCCATAACCACCTGGTCATGCCCTCGGTAAGATATCGAAGAAGTTCCAGACTAGAAAGAAGAATTTATATTGCTTGTAAGTTTGAGAAACTTTTGTTTATAAATGAATGTTTGTAATAACTATTTGTAATAACTGTTATTGCAAGTTGTATTTTTGCGTGTATATTAAAACATATTTGTGTTAAAAAAAAAGAAAACTTTGTGTATCAATCTTGTTGGCAAATATCATAAACTGACTATATATCGGCTTTTATTTAGCTGTTAAATCCAAAGTACAATTTAACTACTCAATTTAAAGTATCAGTTAACTCGGTTTCAGATCATTAGAAATTCTAATACGTAACAGATGAAACATACATTATCTAAATAAAATGTGAAATTACTAGTTCAATTATTGCTCTCCAGAAGCTGAGATCACTAATGCACCATTATCTCATAGGAATATGAACCAGAGGGTGGGAAATATGATAAACCTCACCAGTTTTTAAAGGGCATTTTTTTAGTTTACGAATTAAGTTAGAAAAAATAGAACGGTTTGAAAAGGTGATTATTTGACGCTCGCATGTGCATTTCAACTTAGCCTATCGTGAGCCAGAAACGAAAATGCGGAAAATTTTGAGGCTATCCTATCTTGAACCAGAAATAACAGTTTTCTATTTCGGTATCAAAACTAGAGAAAAGTATAACATGAGAGCCATAGCATTCTTTATTCAAGCTATAGTACGTCGTTATTTTCTCGTATGTCACATTGTTTTGTAAGATAGAGTAGTGATAGGTTTCAAATCTCAATCTTTGTCGAACCAGGAAAGTGAAATTTTTCATAGTTTCCGCACTCTGTGGACCAGGATATGCACTAGAGAAATACAAGTTAAAAAATAAAATAATATAAAACTTTATTGTTTCGTACTTTCATTTATCTATAGGAAGATTTCATAATTCTTTATTAAAAGGAACAAAAATATCAAGTTCTCTACACCTTCAGTGTTAAAGTTTTTCTTTCAAAACTTTTTAAAAAAGTATTAGCGTACATTTGGTATCCTTCACACTCCACGCACACGTGCATGTGAACATAATATTTTAATTTTTATCAAAGAAAATATACAAGAAACGTGCAAGCATAATTTTAAAATTAAAATGTACAGTTATCTTTGTAAGAATGTAAAACGAACTTTTCAGTTTGTTATTCGTAGTCATGTGAAGTCTTTGAATTTTATATTTGAATATAAATAGATGTTTAAGTTTATAGTTCCTCTTTAGTAGTAGCCTGATATTTCAACTCAGTGAAAATGTAGCGATGAATAGCTGTTGTCATACTAAAATGTGGCTGAACTGGGATTTACTGGAAAAAAAAAAGATTTACATTTTAATTTATTACAATGAACATTCAATCTTTGTTTTGGAATTCCCCTATTGCTTATTTGCCCTTGCGATAAATCACCGTTAGATTAAAACAGCGTTTTCCAAACTATGTTCCGCGGAACACTGGTGTTCCGCCCGAGATTGATAGGTGCTCCGTGAGAAAATCATGATTTTAAATTTTAATACAATATATAACACTTTTTGTACGATCATAACTTATCATGAAATATTTTCCTATGTATTAGAATTAGATAATATCGATTTCGCATTGAAGAAGAATTATAGAAGATGCCATATCTATTCTACATAATATCTTAGTGGAGAGGTTTGTACTTAAAATATATTATAAGCATAAAAAATGTAAAAATTCATTAATACGGAATTTGATTAAATAAATTAATTAATAATATACAAAGCTAGAGGGCGCTGCACGCGCAACATACCCTCTACGCCAATATTTCACGCGTGTTGTGTTCCGTAAGCTTTTTCTCAG
The DNA here is from genome assembly GCF_000517525.1 of Limulus polyphemus. Classification (NCBI taxonomy): domain Eukaryota; kingdom Metazoa; phylum Arthropoda; class Merostomata; order Xiphosura; family Limulidae; genus Limulus; species Limulus polyphemus. The sequence continues at coordinate 330,950 of NW_013665754.1, forward strand.
CTGAAAAGTGTTCCGTGGCCAAAAATGTTTGGGAAACGTTGGATTAGACTGCAGTGGTTTCTCAACTTGGGCCATATGCTCCCCCTGGGGGCCACACCATGTTTCTAAGGGGCCACACGTGAATGACAGAAAATTAGGGGGCCATAGTAAATTCTGAGTAGGCCATCCAAACTTTACTGCCCGAATAAAATATATCAACAGACAAGCTAGATTCAAACGAGGCAAGCATTATTTCTGGATAAGTATTGAAATAACTAATAAGTTTCCACAGCTCTGGTAGAAGGCAAAGTTGTATTTTATCGCTTTTCTCACATCTTATCTGGTTTTAGTCGGGTGACTTATTCGCTATCAAAAATACGTAACCGCCTTGATATTGTGAAGAGAGATGATCTTCGTTTATCACTGACCACACTGCAACCGGACATTCAAAGACTTTCAAGTGTTCATCAGGCCCAAGGATCACACTGAATAAAATGTCAATGATTAACAGAATATTTTTTAGTTATATAAGTAAACAGTATGTTATAAACAAAATATTTAAAAACAATACAATATTGTAAAAATAATATTATAAGTATATTATAAATCAACTGTTTAGAAATAAAGTATTTTTTTCCCTAAGTAACAGCGTCTACGAAGGTTGGGACCACAGAGATAAATCAAACTCAAAAGGGGAGCCACGAGCAAAAAAAAAAAAGGTTGAGAAGCACTGGATTAGAATATAGTTAGCAAATAGGATACCAGAACCTGCAGATAATAGGAGGATCGAGGATGTCGTTGGTATCAAATGAAATAAATAAAAAAGACGAAATCACATGTGCAGTATAAAGCATAAATATTTATTATACTTATGAAACATAAAGTTGAGATGTGCACAAATCACACTAAAATCTAAAAAGGAAATAAAAGACTGAAGTCAGACAAAACCGAATAAGAAATATACACTTCAGATATCAACACTAGTTTTAAAACGACAGTGGCTACAAAAAATGGATTTAGCATCAAGATCGTAAAAAAAAATAGATATTTTTAAAAACGATCACAAATCAACCAGAAAATCTGAAGATTCATAACTCAATTAATCAGTTCAGGTGATCTGGCAGTTACGTTATCACATATACCAATCGTTTCAAGATGCCGAAAGGTGTTGCTTAGGTAATATATTGCCGTTTGGAATTTTATTCTGTTGCTATTAATTCTGTGCGTGAAAATTAAGAAATTCCTTTGTATCACTGTAGAATCATGTTCGGCACCTACAACGAGAACGCTGCTTGTGCAAGTCGCTTTTGAATATTTAAGACTTTAACTCACAATATCTGGGAAACAGTTCTTGTCTAACCGCAGTAAATTTCATTAAAGTGTGATTAATCGAAAACTCAACAGCAACAATTCATCACATAGAAATTTCCAATAATTTAATATGTTCAAACGCACACACTCGTAATGCTATTGAGTAAATGAAATATAGTTCAATCTTCAGGCTGAGCGAAGTAAACAAACTGATCTCAGAGACGTCGATGATTTAATTAATGAAGATAATAGATCAAAATAAAGTCCAGGAATGTTTACGTCATGTTTTCATGCAGATACACACCCAGAATCAGGTATAGTTTTATTTATTTGCCTTTTAACCGACTAAGTGATTGACTGTTATTTTATAAAGCACCCACAGCTGAAAGTGTAGAGCGCGTTAGACGCTATCACGGGCACGAACCATTTACCTTCCGATCCATCCTTAGCCCAGCATGCTAAAACTAGACCACGTTCGTCTCTCTCTCTCACACACACACATATATATATAGTGATTAAAAATAAGAGTCTTATCACTAAGTTCAAAACGTTGTCCTCCTCGTAAGGAAAATTAACAATACTTTCACGTTGTTCAGTAAGAATTCTTTTTCTTGGAGTTTCTGCAACCATATATTTAACACTTTTAGTTATATATATATTCAAAACGTTGTCCTCCTTGTAAAGAAAATTAACAATACTTTCACGTTGTTCAGTAAGAATTCTTTTTCTTGGAGTTTCTGCAACCATATATTTAACACTTTTAGTTATATATATATTCAAAACGTTGTCCTCCTTGTAAAGAAAATTAACAATACTTTCACGTTGTTCAGTAAGAATTCTTTTTCTTGGAGTTTCTGCAACTATATATTTAACACTTTTAGTTATATATATATATATATACATACAGAGATAATTAAAATCGCTGAGAAGGGGAAAAAAGCGTTTAAGTGTTTCATGTTTGAATGAAATAAACATTATCGGACCCAGAAAATATCAGTTATTTTACAGATGATTTTTTCATTTTACTTAAACCGTTTGTTTTGGTGAAATGAATACATATATATGAATATAAATCTCACACTGGGACACTAATTACGGTAAACGTTTTATCAGCTGACTGGGATAATTAAAAATATCCATATTTTGTTTTTGTTAAGTATTTAAGGAAATAGTGTAAGTGATCCATTAACATAACTTTTAAAGAATACACTAAAGTCCTTTCATGGCGGATCCGGCCGTGGTTTAGGCTTAGTCAAATTTCATTATTCGATTAGAGTAGCTCAAGAGATGGCCGTGGGTATTGTTGACTAGTTCTAATGTGTAAGTTCCAACTTAGAGACGATTATGTGTAGACAGCCTTTGTGTAGCGAAAATGCTAATTGTCTATTTTTGATTAACCTTAAGATCTATCATAAAATATGATATTTATAACTAACGCTAAATAGAGTTGTGGACAAGATAAGCTTACATAACTGTCTCCGTTGCTAGGCTACAGTTCAGTCTAGTAATATTGATTGTTGACCAGATAAGTTGTGCGTATTAACCTTATTATATAAAAAAGGAGACAACTTCAAGCTGTGTCAAGGTACATCCGAAGTAACGTCAATATACCCTACTCTTTACGTCAACTGCGTGGTCAAGATATATGTTATCTTTCCTTATTAAACAACAAGCCTATTGGTTACCAGGCTACGTTGGTCGGTCTTGTGGGGGAAGTATTATAGTTCCAATAACGTAGTAACTTTTATCTCAATCAGCAGTGTTTCATTCCTGGGAATGTTTTGAAAAGCAGTTAAAACTTACAGTTAAGTAACGATCAGAGTTTATCTAAATCTATAAATAAATAGCATTTGTTCAAATTTCAATATTTTGTAGAAGTTTGGTAAATGCTTGATATGTTACTATTTATATATATATAGAAAACACGTATTGTTTTCTAAAAATATCTCTTCAGAAATCAAGAAATCTCTAAGTATAGGGACCGAAAAAAAACACGAATATCTTTTTATGTATCTTAATACGAAGAAAGCAAACATTAGCCAAGCAATACAAAAATACGTGGTTAACTAAGGGTGATTTGATCCTTGAGAAGGTCACAAGATAACAGACATAGAAATACAAGAAAGACTAGACGTAGAACGTTCTCGAATAAATCAGTAAAAGTTAGAAAAATACTGACATTGGATAAACTATTAAAGTCACTGGAATAAAGGAAATATGAAAGTTAGATGAATTCGAGTAAACTGCTAAGAGTAAGAAATAAAAGATAACTGAATGTCAGACAACTTTGGATAAACTATTAAGAGTTTCAGAGATAAAGGGTAACTGAATGTACATTCAGTTATCTATGTTTTTCTGCGGCTTTTAGGAGTTTATTTGAAGCCATCTGACATTTCATTATCTTTTATTTGTGGAATTTTTAGTAGTTTACTCGAAGTTATTTAACCGTCACTTATCTTTTACTTCTGAGACTTTAATACTTTACCCGAAGTCGTCTGCCGATAACTTCGAGTAAAAACCCTCGAAATATAGGATAAATTCAAGTATACTACTAAAATCTCTAGAAATAAAGTTTAACTGAGTGTCTGATGAGACATAGTGAACTACTGAAAGCCTCAAAAATCAATAACTGAATGTCAGAGGATTAGCGTACAAATTGCTTATCTAAAAATTTTAGTTGGTTAACTTATATAGTTCATGACGTTTGTTTCAATGATTTCATTATTCTACAACAGTTTAATAAATTAGCCTTTTTTATATATAGTAAGAAAACAAACACTGCTTTAAACACTCCGTTGTTATTGTTTGGAATCCTTTTTAGCTGTGAGACGACAACTTTTAGGTATCAATTTTCCGTTTTTACGGTGACTGAATTTGTTTGTTTGTTTGAAGCTAAGCACAAAACTACACAATGGGATATCTGTGCTCTGCTCACCACGGGTATCGAAACCCGGTTTCTAGCGTCGTAAGTCCGCAGACATACCGCTGTGCCACTAGGGGGCCGGTGAGTGGGAGGAGTAAAAGAAAGACAAAAATATCTATTTTCGGTTTGAATTTTCACATAGTTTCGGTTAAGGTTTCATTTGAAGTTGCTAGAAAATATTCGAAATATATTTATAAAATTGCTTTAATATTTTCTGTCGTATTGCTGTATCTTAATTCTTAATGGTTGATTTCTATATCTTGTCCAAACACATTTGCAATGTTTTATATTATATTACGGCAAATGTCAGATCAAAATATTACATAATTACTTCTATCTTTTATTTTGTGTTTGTAAAGACTGCCTTAGTAATTTTGAGGACAAACTAATATTGAATTGTATTTAATGTCTTAGTTACGAAACCTGAGTCATTTTACTGAACGGATTTCGTCCATTTAGTTATTTTTATGCACATAATTGTATATAACTTATATGGCTATGATCATTCAGGATAACTTAATTTGAGTTAAAGTACATTCTCGATGTATCAGCAACCATGATACAATAAGGTGTTAATTCTCATCCACTTCTTGTCATTTCCGCTCTAACAGCGATATAGAAAAGCCCATTATTTCGTGCGCTCTCGCAAAGCCGACCTCCCCACAGTAAATAGCGCAGGCTTCAATGTCTCAGCTTGTAATCTTGAACGTTCAGTACACAGTAAATAGGTTTTAAGTCGTGGGAAGTAGAGCGCTAGTAGTCACTAGTTTACTTTTTTTTTCAGTTCAACTCCACGAAGCGTTTGTTTTCCTGCATGTCACAGAATGTATGTGGAGAAAGTGCCACATCCACTCTGTTGGTACCCTTTTACTCAGCATCACGGCCTTGGTTCATGTTCCTGTAGTACCGAAACGCTTTAAAAACATCGTTGTTTGCGACACACGCATGCTACGGATAACGTGCAAGTAGCAACTAAGAAAGAGAGAACCGCCAGCTTTTATTGCTAACCTCAAAGTGTAAGTGTACAGTTTCAAACCTGAGAACAGGATAACCGTGAAGGTTTTCTTTAGACTTTGTTAATTAACTAACGATTATTTATGAGAATTCAGAACTGTTTTTAAAGCTCATGACCGAGATTAAAGCTCTTTCATTTTGAATCAACTCTTAAGGTGAGCTTTCTTCTGACTTTTTATATTACCAGTACTTAGAACTGTAGTCTCAAGCTAGCTGGTACTAGTTTATATGAACGTGAGTTTAAAATATTTATCATTATTTGGAAGATTCGTTAGTTTATTCGATAGAAATGGCTGGTAAAAGTACTGTTTCAGTAAAGACCAGTCCTCGTTCTTTAGGGAAAAATCGCTCTAATTTCATTCCTACCAATACTCTGAATACCTGTAATGAGATACAGTTGCAAACAAAAATGGGATCATCTTCTCTGTATACCCATGGTAACGCACTGCAAAGTCCAGGAGAGACATCTCTTCATAGATCTCCATCACCAGTTCCTTATATCCGGAACTGCATGCATTCAGCCCATCGAGGATCTGACCATCCAGAAAGTAGTTTGATCATTTGTAAACAAAGGTCACCTGACACCTTTAGTCGACGTTCAGAACTTTCTACAATGAACGACTCACAGAACCCAAAAATGTGGATTCAGACCAACAAATTTAACACTCGACATAGTCGTTCATATTCCTTCCGAACTATGCGGCGACCTTCTCCCCAACAATTAGCAGAGGAGGAGCAGTTCCGGCCACGGGGAGCCACGATGCCTTCGGACAGCCGAAGTTATCTCCGAGAGAAAAGACGACAGCGGTTACGGGAACGGAGTGCTAGTCCTAGTTGGTCACCCCTGGATCATGTGGATGACGTGGATGAAGATTTTTACAGGCTTCGTAACTTCAGCACGACTTCTAAAGGTGGAGTCATCAACCGAGGCGATCAGTTTCGCCAGCGGTCCCGGAGCAGTAATAGCATGGCCTCCAGTTACACCTACCCGTCGTGTATCTCCACAGATACATCCTGTTTGTTCGGCCAGGAAGATCGCTGCACCCATCTTAAGGTTCTAGTGCTGGGAGCCGTTGGAGTTGGAAAGAGCTCCATTGTCACACAGTTCATGTCATCCGAGTATATGAACACGTACGATGTATCTCAAGGTACGTATATGTACATCAGAAGTATTTATACCTTTCGTATTTTACCTTTAATAATGACTTAATTTATCTGCATAATTGTGTCTTCCTAGCAACGCAGAAAGTTTAGTTTTAGACTGTATCATTTATCAAACTATGTATAGCTATAAAAAGGAAAATGCAGTTCTATATATACATATGTTATATTTTGCCAGTTATTGTTAACATAAATTATTTAAAAAAATACAACATTCTAGGTCATGTAATTAAATAATATTTGGAACTCGGACAATTAATTTTTAAAAATTTATTTACTTAGAACAAAATGAAGCCTTAAAAGAACACTTGTGTAAAACATTAGTAGCTATACTATCAGTAAAGCCACTTCCTTTGGCTTTAACCATATGTACTTCACCTCCATAGGCAAATATTTTGAGATAAGTTTCCATAGCTTTGGTTTATGGAAAGTATTTTTTGGATAACTGAACATCCAGCTATGTAAGGTACGTCAAATAAAAACTTGAAGGTGTGCTGCTGTGATAGTCATTTTAACAATTATACTTGATTACATCTTTAAATCAGTACTTTAAGAATTTAACGTAAAGTCGCGTCTGTTACTTAAAGAACAGAGAAGTCGAGGTGAAGTCATTTGCTTGAAGAACATGTATGCAATGTGTGATCGTAACAGTTATTTAAAGAACAGAGCAGTTAATGTGTACGTGTATCAAATACCTAAAAAACCATGTGTAGTCAGTTGCTTAAGTATCAACTATTTCAATGAGTGTAGTATCAATTACTCATAGAACAAAAAAAATCAATGTTTAGTCATATTGTTTATCTGAAAAAATATAAACGTGCAGCTTTTTCAATCGCTTCCAAAAGATCTGAACATTTAACATGCAAGCTTTAAAGAAGACACTTAAATATGCACCTATAACATTTAGTATATAAACTTTTAAATAATTGCAATAGTTACATTATGAAGATACTTGAACATGTAGCTATAATAGCTATATTAAATAATTCTGAACGTGTAACTAAAATAGTTACATTGAATAGTTTTGAAGGTGTAATTAAAATAGCTACATAAAATAATTCTGAACGTGTAGCTAAAATAGTTACATTAAATAATTCTGAACTTGTAGCTCCAACAGGAATTTTTAAAAGGGTATTTCGACGTGCATCTATAGCAGCTACATATCTGATTGATACTGAAAATATAGCCATAGCCACAATACGAGCAGATTTATAAATTCTTGTAAAACTTTTTCAAACGTAACTACGAAAGCTATATCAGATGCTTTAATATTTCTGGACGTGTAGCTACAAAAGTTACTTTAGTAAGAATGTGTTAACGTGAAGCTGCAAAAGCTACTTTAGTAAGAATGTGTAAACGCGTAGTTACAAAAGTTACTTTAATAAGAATGTGTTAACGTGAAGCTACAAAAGTTACTTTAGTAAGAATGTGTAACCGCGTAGCTACAAAAGTTACTTTAGTAAGAATGTGTTAACATGAAGCTACAAAAGTTACCTTAGTAAGAATGTGTGAACGTGAACCTACATAAGTTACTTTAATAAGAATGTGTGAACGTGAAGCTACAAAAGTTACTTTGATAAGAATGTGTGAACGTGAAGCTACAAAAGTTACTTTAGTAAGAATGTGTGAACGTGAAGCTACAAAAGTTACTTTAATAAGAATGTGTGAACGTGAAGCTACAAAAGTTACTTTAATAAGAATGTGTGAACGTGTAGCTACAAAAGTTACTTTAGTAAGAATGTGTTAACATGAAGCTAGTAGCTTCACGTTCACACATTCTTATTAAAGTAACTTTTGTAGCTTCACGTTCACACATTCTTATTAAAGTAACTTTTGTAGCTTCACGTTCACACATTCTTATTAAAGTAACTTTTGGTTAACACATTCTTATTAAAGTAACTTTTGTAGCTACGCGTTTACACATTCTTATTAAAGTAACTTTTGGTGTATTTTGTCAGTAAAATAAACAATGATACTTAAATCTACGAACATACCAATGGTTTTGAAACGCTGAAAAACGTCTCCTTACATATACAGTTATATAGCTGATAAAGGTTATTTAAAAATGTGGTTGTAGAATTTGATTTAATAAGAATACATCACAGTACTCTGACAGGAGTAAGTTTTAAAAGTCATTCAAATTATTTTAACCAAACTCTTAAACAAGAAATTATAGTTCCTTTAAAAAATTCACTTGAATTTAGAATAATATATGCATCTTTATGAAAGAAACTTGAGCTTATTTCAGTCACTTTAATACTTGTTATAACAGCCACTCACAACAGTACTCTAGCATACAGTTGAAGCAGCCACTCACAACAGTACTTTAATATTCATCTGTAACTGTCACTTTAATAATGATAATTTTCCATACAGTTGTAACAGTCTTTCACAATAGTACTTTAGCATACAGTTGAAGCAGCCACTCACAAGAGTACTTTAATATTCATCTGTAACAGTCACTTTAATAATGGTAATTTTCCATACAGTTGTAACAGTCTTTCACAACAGTACTTTAGCATACAGTTGAAGCAGCCACTCACAAGAGTAGTTTAATATTCATCTGTAACAGTCACTTTAACAATGGTAATTTTCCATACAGTTGTAACAGTCTTTCACAACAGTACTTTAGCATACGGTTAAAGCAGCCATTAACAACAGTGTTTTAACATACAGTTGTACCAGCCACTAACAACAGTGCTTTAATATATAGCTGTAACAGTCGCTTTAATAATGGTAATTTTCCATACAGTTGTAACAGTCTTTCACAACAGTACTCTAGCATACAGTTGAAGCAGCCACTCACAAGAGTGCTTTAACATTTATATGTAACTGTCACTTTAATAATGATAATTTTCCATACAGTTGTATTAATTGTACTGGTTTTTAGTGAAAGTAACCACAAAATGAGCTAACGTGCTATAAAAGTATCAACTAAACTAGGGCCTGACCCGTTATTTTCTAATATTTTTTTATTGTCGTTGGTTTTTAGCGCAAAGCTACGTATTATGGTATTTGCGCCCTTTACACCGCCGAGAATCGAATCACAGATTTTAGCATTTTAAGTCCGAAGATTTACCACTGTTCACTGAGGTAGATTACTAATCTCTGGCTTTTACGAAGTTTGTTTGTATGTTGAAACTAAATTACAGTTTTAAGATAGATGCCTGACATAATCTGGTGATTAGTACGCTCGAATCGCAACTTGCGAAACGCAGTTTCGAATTTCATTATCGAACATTATCTTCCTTTCAGCTGTTTGTCAATCCCATTTTTCATGGGTAAAATAGTAGCCCATGAGTTGGCAGTGGGTGGTTTTGACTGGCTACCTTCCCTCTAGTCTATCGCATATAAGCTTTGGGTGAAATTGAATAAAACAAACAAAGAGTTCAATGTAATTTACATAATAAGCTCCAAAATTCATCTGTCTGACAAAAAAAAGAGATTTGAATATTGAGGTGACCCGAGATCACGGACTGACAAAGAGCAAAGAGTAGGGTGTGTAAGTGGTGGAGTCGGGTATTGTGAAGTGTGAGAAACTGAAAGTTGAAAAAAATACGAACAAGATATTTTCGTGATTTTCATTTCAAGTGTTTTTGTTTAATAGGGTCTTAAGGTGACAAAACAAGTCCAGGCATGAGACAAGTTATATGCTGAATTTTTACTTTTGGCCATTGCCAATGAAAGATGTCTATGCATCCTGTGGATATAAAGACATTTTTTCTGTTGTTGTTCTTCTTCTGCATTCACTAACAAAATTTTTAGAGAGTATCAAATTAGCCAGAAGCCTGGAATAAAATCCGAAGGAAATCACAAGCTCACGACTGTCAGTCAACTCTGTTAAATATTTTCAAATGTGGAATCGAGAGACAAGTAACTCCCTCTGTCACGATTTCATTTGAATCTCAATATTTTTCTTGGTAAACTACACAAATATTTATATAAGATTTTTGAATTCAGATACTTTGTATATAGACTACAGTCCAAAAAACTAAAATTAGGGAGGCGTTGCTAACACATTGCTGACACATAATCCGAAGATTATGTTTGAAAGTACTCTTAAAGAATACTTACAAAAAGTCATTTTTTCATTTTTATTATTAAAACTGAAGACTTGCTACTAAACAAAATTTAGAACTGTTTAAGCTTTTAGTATAATACTATATTTTTCTTTGACATATAACGTTGCATATAAAATTACATGGATATATTACAAATGAAGTGTTTAAGTAGATTAATTTTATATTTTATTCATAGATTAGGGGACACATTTATATTTTATTCATAGATCAGGAAACGCGTTATTGCAAACCAACTTTAATTTAGGTCATCTGAAACAAGATGTTTACTTTCCTAGGTATCTTAACGATATCTTAAAAACTATACTTATTTTTCGTGTTAGAGATTTCAGGATAGAAACAAATGCTTTGTCCACTCCTAAACTTCAAGCATATGCTGTTCACAGAGACTTACAATTTAGTCACGTCTTTTGTTTTAAAATAAATTTTACTAAATAAACTTTCAATTTAAAGTAAACAAAAATATTTAATGTGGTTTGGGGAAAATGTTTTCTTCCCGCTTTCAGGTAAGACGAAAAATAAGCTATAGAATACCAGAAACACATTAAGAATATACAGCAATACAACATTACACGTGAAGAAAATACAGCAGTACAATACTAAACATACATGAACAAAATGCAGCAACACAACACTACATATACATGAAGAAAATACTATACAAACATGAAGAAAATACAGTAACGCGATAAAAGCGGCTTTCTGCTAAAATAATTCAATCTAATTCTTTAAGGCTTCACAACTGTTCTATTACTAGAATATTCCAGAACGTGACGTTTCTGTGATATTTATTATGACAGGCACGTACAGTTTAGTATTGGGTATAATCTGACCACAAAACTCTGAAAAGGGTTGGATATTCTCGGAAAGTACGTATAATTAAAACAAATTTACTAATGATTATAACCCATTCAGTAGCATAGCTTATTCAAAATGCATTAGGATACACACTCAGAACTCTACAGCACAAACATACGTCATGGGCTTATTACAGACTCCTTTCTATGGTTTTTACTGATTTGCTCGACTGTACGTTTGCAGATTTTATCGATTTATCTTACTTTGACTACGTTGATTTTATCAGTTTTCTTATAACTTAGTTTTACAAATTTCTACTTTAGTCTTTGAGTTTGATTTAGCTTCCTATCTTTGCTGTATCTAATCAGATTTTAGGGTTATATTTATCAAGCTTTTCTGTAAACTTCTTGACCATATCTTAATGGATTTCATTTTGTTGCTTGATTACTTTTTTTTTATTGTGACTTTATGAATTTTACAGTTTTTCTTAGCTTTGCCTAAGGAAACGATTTTTCTGTCTTTTTGAAATTTGTACCTTATGTTTTTATTGTGCAATTATATAATGTTTTCTCCATTTTTTACGTTGTGGCTTTCGTAAAATCATATAATATTTCACCACTATATAAATCTTGCAGTATGTAAATTGTGGTTTTTCTAATAGCATCTGTACATACTAAGGCTGGTTTTCCCATGCCGTGCAACACTCAATGGCAGATACCTTTTTTGTTCATTAAGTCTGTACACAAGACTGGATATCTGTGTCTGCTTCTGTACTCACTAAAACTACGTATGTTTTCAGTACATATACTATAAAGATTGTATTGTAATATGCGGTTCTCTCTAAATATGAATTACCTTCAAATATCCTAATAAACACATAACACGTCTTAATACCTTTCCACGTGCTAATCTTATGGAGTTCGCTATGCTACATTCAGTTAGTTAATGTGGAAGAGATTTCCTCCCCGTTTTCACAAAATTAGTGCTCGTGTAATATTTTAGTAAAATAGTATAATAATTTTGGTCATATTAGGACAATATCTGACTTTCTGCTTAGTTCACTCAAGCTTGTTGAAATTTTGTACTTCTACATTTTTTAGAATCGAATTTCAGAGTTATATGTTTATTAGCACGTCGGGTTGTCAGAAGTACATAAACGTTATCGTTTTTCTAGTTTTACGTGTCCATTATTTCACATTATTTTAGAATCTCTTTGCTAGAGCCTGGTAATTCATGCAACATACTTTGTAATCAGAAAGTACTTAGAAGGTGACAAGACTATTTCAAGAACACTTTTTATCCAAGAAGTAATTATCTATAAGAAGAGATATGTTATACTAACACTAAACACTTTGTGATAATCACATTATTTTAGAATCTCTTTGCTAGAGCCTGGTAATTCATGCAACATACTTTGTAATCAGAAAGTACTTAGAAGGTGACAAGACTATTTCAAGAACACTTTTTATCCAAGAAGTAATTATCTATAACAAGAGATATGTTATACTAACACTAAACATTTTGTGATAATCACATTATTTTAGAATCTCTTTGCTAGAGCCTGGTAATTCATGCAACATACTTTGTAATCAGAAAGTACTTAGAAGGTGACAAGACTATTTCAAGAACACTTTTTATCCAAGAAGTAATTATCTATAACAAGAGATATGTTATACTAACACTAAACACTTTGTGATAAGTGTGCTTTTCCAATAAAATACTTCTCATTGTTTTTAAATAATGTCAAGACTTTATAAAAGTGTTTTCACTAGATTGATTTTGATATGTCTTCCAACAGACGACGAACTTGAAAAAACAATCTTCCTTCTTCTGGATGGAGAAGAGTACGAGTTGACATTGTTTGATTACCACACCCTCGCCACACTCACGGTAATGTATTATTATATCCGTCGAGTTATTGCGATTGAGCGAACTCACGCATGTGGTCTAGACGGCAGACATGCATACGTCTACAAATCATACTTCTCTGTCTTTTTTATTCATAAATGTCTTATTTGCGAGTGTTTTAGACATATCTATAGATTATTCATTTTTGTACTTCATTAAGTATTTGAAAGGATAGTATTGGGTTACTTATAGATAATTTTAGCTGGTTAGAGTCGTTTATTGGCTAGTTGAGCAGCATAAACACAACGGAATGTTTTATGATAATAGGCCAATGATTGGTTAAACAATTCACCTCAATCTAAAGCCATGAGATTAAGAGCCAAAGAAACTTGCAATTAGAAAAGTTCAGAAGTTTTGTTGTGAAAAAATCAGTGATTTTGACATCCTAAGATTACAAAGTCGATTATAATTAACGTACGAAGTCTATTAGAAAGATTAGGATGTTAAAAAAGTACGGACATATCCAAAAGTCTTGATATTAAGTAGTCGAAAACAGTGTACAAATCAGATACTAAAATAGTTAGAAATTGTTTATCAAAACAAAACGTTTGAGACAGAATGTCAAATTTATTGCATTAATCTGATATAAAAAATTGAATCTTTTCACAGGTCCAAGTAATAAATAGCCTTTGGCAATAAAGTAAAAAGCAATGGGAATATTATGATCTGTGTTAAGCCCTTGTCACTAAAGGTCTAAACATAGTGCAATATTCTGGACTAAAGTGAAACAGAACTTATTCACTAGCCTTGGGATTGACAAGAGGGAACCCTCAATAGTCGCGACTCTAATTAGATCTCAAATAAGTTAAGAGATGGAGCTGTGAGCTAAAAGTTTGTACTTGAAAAAAAAAAAAAAAGCTACAGAGCCATCCTATGAGCCGCAATGCCGCGGCTAAAAAAAGTCAAACCTTGTTCAGATATTCACATTACTGAACATGCAAGTAAATCCCTGGCTTATACCTTATTTGATTTGCCTACCAAATCATTGCCTTGAAGAAATTAGTAAGGTTGTGCTATACTTTAGCTAAATTATTTGGTTGGTGGGCAGGGCGACTTGCCTTGCGAGTAGGATAATTCATATCCGTATTGAACTGTTCACTATCTGAATATAGGAACTCGCTACCCAAGTAAAAGGATTTTTCATGAAAATTGGGTCAATTACCATTAGTATTAAGTATTCCCTTCCCAATTCAGCAATTCACTCTCTGGATCAAATGACTCGTTATGAGAGTTAAATTACTCTAGACACTGTCTAGATTGAAACCACAAATATAAAATACAACATTTCTTATAATCTTCTAGCACAATATTATTGCACTAAGACATTTTCACGTGGTTATTGTTGAACTCATGATACAAAAACTTTTTTTTAGTTTAATGACTCAGACTACAAGCATAAAATGAAATAATGTAGGAAAATAACCATTGTTTATTCAACTTTGTGACGTTGTATACGTATTATGTCTTTGTCTCTGTATTTCAAACATGTATCTATATGCGTAATTCTATCACACTGTTTCATTAAGGCATATTGCACATGAGTGATACCGATTTCACTGTCTGGTTAAGGTATACTGCACATGAGTGATTCCGCTTTCATTGTCTGGTTAAGGTATATTGCACATGAGTGATACCGCTTTCACTGTCTGATTAAGGTATATTGCACATGAGTGGTACCGCTTTCACTGTCTGATTAAGGTATACTGCACATGAGTGATACCGCTTTCACTGTCTGATTAAGGTATGTTGCACATGAGTGGTACCGCTTTCACTGTCTGATTAAGGTATACTGCACAAGAGTGATACCGATTTCACTGTCTGATTAAGGTATACTGCACATGAGTGATACCACTTTGTCTGTGATATACTTTTGGTCTTGAAGTCCAAGAATTGTTTTGAAAAAGAAATTCAATATTTTTAGTATTCCGTTTAGATATACCATATTAAGTATTCAAAACGTGGCCAGCGGGAACAATTCTATCTGGCCAAGGTACTGAGAGCAGCAAGAATATTTGCCAATTTTTGTTCAATTTCTAAGTGGTGTTTGATAATTTATTGTCCATAAAAACTGCTCAAGTACAGCTACTCTGGTTTTATCCTAAACCTACAACATCTGGGTTTAAAGCCAACTAGGGTGATATATCATGTACAGTTGTAATGAAGTAAGATTCACTTTGAAGTATGGTGAAATAGATTATCCTTTACTTAATAAAATTCAATCTTATGTATTCCTTAGGCTTCCATCCTTCTGTACTGAAGGGAATGTCCCTTTACAATTTTTTTATAATTGCTTTAATTAAATTAAATACAAATGGAACATAAAATTTACAAATTATTTACACATATTAACTCTATGTTATGACCTAAATTCCAATAAATTTCTATATAT
Source organism: Limulus polyphemus (assembly GCF_000517525.1). Taxonomy (NCBI): domain Eukaryota; kingdom Metazoa; phylum Arthropoda; class Merostomata; order Xiphosura; family Limulidae; genus Limulus; species Limulus polyphemus. Next base: position 346,512 of record NW_013665754.1, read on the forward strand.
ACACAAAGCTACGTACTGTATATATATATATATATATATATATA
>NW_013665754.1:347555-358822 GCF_000517525.1 Limulus polyphemus
TATATATATATATATATATATATATATACAATATGTCTTTCTTATAATATTTTCTATATCCAAGCGTTTCCCAGTTTTTTACATTTTCTATCCATTCTGTTTCATCTGTACTTATTTCGTCCATTTCTTGACAATTCCATATGTGTATTATCTTTTCTTGCTTTTTTTCTTTACAAATTCTACATTTTTCTCTGTTCTTCCGTAATCAATTTTTGTACATAACCGCACCTTATTCTTGCTGTAATTAAAATTGTTTTCATAACTTTTCCAGTCTTTTTTCAATATTATATTATCCTTCCAGTCCTTTTCCTTCTTTTACATTTTTATAATAATCTAAATATATAGATTTTTCAATTTTACCTCAACTTCTTTGCAAATTTCTTTCATTTTCTTCATATCATTTCTATAATTTTTCGATTTTTTTTAACTTTTCTTCTGTCATCCCACACGTTTAAAAATTTCAATTAAACGCTCTCTTCGTCTTAATTCCACACCCCAATGTTCTAACGGTAAGTCTGCGGACTTATAATGCTTAAAAATCGGGTTTTCGTGGTGTGCATAGCACAGCGTATAGATTTGCGTTTAACTACAAACAAACATTCCAGTTTCCTAGCTATTTCTTGTATTGTTTGTTATTTCTTTTACAATTACTTTCAGACAATGTTTTAGATGTCTATCTTCTTTCATCTTCAATATGTTCAAGATACGTGCATAAATTATTTTATTGTACTGATCGCCATGCCGGCTCTTCCTTTCTCTATCTACCAGATGTAATTGGATGTGTTTTTTATCTAGCCCTATGTTCATTTTTTATGTTTATATTATATTTTATATTCCTTTCTAAAACGTCAAATTTCCGCAGTGTAGTTAATAATATAATGTACTAGGTTTTCAAGTAAGTGCAATCGTCTATCCATATCTTACGTTTGGCTTCTTTAAGGTGCACTTCACGTTGCATTTACTGGTCATCGTACTTTCGTTCCAATATATATGTTTCGTTGTCGTGTTTCATTTGTTAAACCACCATCACAGATATTTATACTTTTTAACCACTTCCATCTGTTGACTTTCCATTCATTTTTCAATCTTCGCTATTTATCCTCTCTTTCTAGAAACCATAATTTTTAATTGCCCTAAATTTGAAGTTAGTTTATTTTTCACCGCATATGTTTCAACTATCCTATGCATGCTCTTTATTTCCTCTGGAAATTCTGCAGCTATTATAACGTCATCCGCATAGTTCCGACAATTTTGTTTCAACTATCCCACTCCCCCATTATTTTTCTCCTATCCATTAGGCGTTTTCTTTTAATTATATTTATAGTTTCTTTAGATATTTTTTCATTACATAACGTTCCAAATATTCATATTTTCTCCATTTTTCAAATGATTTTTCTATCCACATTATCAAAAGCAGCTTTAAAATTTTAAAAATGCATACAAATACTCTCTTTTTTTATTTGTTTTCCACCAAGACGTATAAATATAATCACTTGGGCATAGCCTTTCCGAAATTCTATTTGGCTTTCCTTTATTATTTCATTTCCTTCTAACCATTCACTAAGCCTTTTTCTTCATTATTCCAGGCATTCATTTATATGTTAATTTTGTAATGACACCTCTTTACAGTTCTTTGCCTTTGCTTCACTTTTTTACTTGTATACTGTTCATGCTTTATAAAGCTTTAATTCTCATTTCTTTTGTTAATTTCCTACATAGTTCATTCGATTCACAGTTTCGTCCTGGTCTCTTTAATTTCTTCAAAGTTTATAATTGCTTTTCAAATACCCTTTCTTTCTACCAGCTGGATAGTTTCTCATGTATTATTCCAATTGCTTTTTTAATCTTTTGCGTTTCCATTCTCTCCTCCCTACCTTCTAAAGTTTTATTAGGTTTACCCTATACTTTCTTCTGCATCTACTACTTGTCAGTTGTCGTTTCTGCTTTTCCTAAATATATTCAGTGCTATACAAATTTCTTTGTTATTTTTTTCTACTTCTTTCCACATCTGTTCTCTCTGTTTTTAGTGTAATTGTAGCAGTTTTTTGTTCTTTTAACATGCTTTTCTTTCTTTTTTTATCCTTCAATTTTTAAATTTACTTTTACTTCTCTTGTTTTCTCTATACATCCTCGATTAAACTACCATTTTTCTCTTCTTATTTAACCCTTCATTCCTATTACCATTGATCAAATCACATCAAACTTCTCCAAAACATTTCCCGGTCTTATTGTTTATCTATCAGTATTTCTTTCCATATCATTTTCCGTTCTGTTCAAAACATTTTGATTCGTCCTCTCTCCAATTTCAGGTTATCTATCCTAAGTTTTCATCTTCATATTGCTGTCGTTTTTCTTCTTTTACCTCCACTAGAATTTGAATATGAGCCGATTCCATCCTACTTTTTACTCCAGCAACTTAATCATTAATTCTGGTTGTCCTTTTTTCAACTATACAGTCCACTAACTAAATTTATCTTACTGTATCTTCCTTCCCCGTTCCTGTCCACTCTTTCGTTCAACACCATTAATCCCCAAAGTTCACAAAATTTCACATTTCCCCTTTTTTTTCAATTCTTAATTTTGGGATTTTCTCTGCCCTTTTCACTGATATGACATATATTTTTCCTCTTCCACATTATATTTTATTCTTATTCTTTTGCGATCTCTTTGCGATCAATATTCTCTTTCCTTCCTGAAAATCTTTCTCCACTTTTACTATTGTATCTTCATTTAGTTGCTGTATGATTGTTATATACTGCAAAAATGTCCCTTCTTTGTTTTGTATGCTATTATTATTCCCATAGCTTTTTCTCCGTCTTCATTTTTCATACAAAATTCTTTTAACTTCTACTTTATTACTTCCTTCTGATCTCTTTTTGAATATTCTATCTATATCCATTTAGTTTCCACTCATACTTAACACCAAGTTTCTACGCTATGCGACTCTGACTTTTTCTCTACGTATGCCTCCGTTAGAGTCGCTGCTTCCTACTTCCTAACATAGTCCCCAAATCCTTTTCTTTTAACTAATCTTGCCAAATTCCATATTAACATTTCTTTCCCTTCCTCTTTTGTTAGGTTTTCTTTCTAATTTTCGACCTTCTGAACTGTATTAATTTACTTTTTCTATATCCTATTGCTCTTACTTTCCGCTTCTTCTATTCTTTTCTTCCACAGTATTTATTTATTGTTTTTAGTTTATCCATCTTGCACACTTTCTTTCAAGCTTTTTACCTTCTTTTTCGTCACTTCTGAACTTTCTTTGTCCCATTCAAAATCTTGATCTTGGATTATCATTATTTTGGAAAACATCGGTGCCGTTGTTCACACGTCTGTGGCCAAAACAATTGAAAGATATTTGTAGATGAATACAATGCAGCTCATTAAAAATATATTACCCTTATGTGCATTAAAGGCAACTTATTTTTTTCATGATACCCCTCCTTCCCCCAGTGGCACAGCGGTATGTCTGTGGACTTAAAATACTAGAAACCGGGTTTCGATACCCGTGGTGAGTACAGCAAAGATAGCCCATTGTGTAGCTTTGTGCTTAACTACAAACAACAAGTTATATATTATGTTATCAAAATGTTATTTTTATTATCTTTAACAATATACGTAAAAAAAGCGCAAATGCTAGTTTTTCATGATGTTCTTGTTTTCTCTAAAACAAAGGTAAAACAAAAGGTTTTAAAATTCGAGAATTTCTATGACTTCAGATCATTTTTGAGGTACTATTTTGACTTAGTTTGTTTTTATTGTTATTCTTTTATGATCGGTTTCTTTACTCTTTTGGATATTTTATCGATATTATTGTCAGAGACGTCGCTAAGCGCTGGCACACGGGGCCCATGCCCTGATTCTAGTTAATAGTGCCCCGAATACCCAGTTATTGTCTCGAAAAATTAGAATAGAAAACCATGATCGATATCATACCGAAACACCGAAAATTCCTGCACCTATGGGCCCAAGCCTCGAAATTTTTAAGCACCTAGCGACGCCTCTGGTCATTATATTTATATAAGCCCCTAAGATCAAAGACAAAGAGTTCGGTTTTATTTCGTCATTCGCTGTCGTTTTGGAGACATATAGACATCCATATACTGGTATCATGTGTTTCTAAATTATTAGTGACAAAACGTTGGTGTACTTCTCCAGAAAAGCGGATAGGGTGCTTATATTTAAGATTTTTAGTCTTTTTTATTAACTTCTGTCAGTTTTTGCTACTGGGTGTACACTGCTGTAAACACATGAGCACTTACGAACGCATTACATGTTAAATGGTAAGCTGTAGAAGCAGCCGATCGGTGTTTATTTGTTTTGTAAGTGATGGCTAATTCCATTTTCATATTTAGTTTTAATAATATTACTGATCATAACATTTTAAAATAAAATGAATTTGATTACTTTTATATACATATTTAAATTAATGAAAGTTATTTTACATTGTTATCCTAAAGTACGGGTTTAAACCTAATATGTATTTATTATAATCTTGTCGAATTTCGTGAGACATTAGTAGGATTGAGGAGTACCCCAATGATTCAAAGCATACTAATCCTTATAAGTTTCATTTTTCTTGTAATACAGAATTAACTCCATTAAGTAAGTTATCTTTTAGCTCTGATTCATGTAGTTAACGTTGTATTTTTACGTGTATTATATATTCGTTTATTCAGTTTGAAGAAAACATTTTTATTTTTGTTTGTTTATTTGTAATTAAGCATAAAGCTACACAAAGGGCTATCTGTGCTCTGCCCACCACGGTTATCGAAACCCGGATTCTAGTGTTGTAAGCCCGCAGACATGCCGCTGAGCCACAGGGGGCATTTTATTTTTGGTAAATAGCATATAGTTACTAAGCTCACTTCTTTATTTTGTAATAAACAGGGTGTTATTAAGCTATGTTTTAAAGTAGTTAAGCCGCAATTATCAAGCAATATAGCAGCATATAGAGAACCAGAATAATTAGAAGTTAATTAATATTTTTCTAAAGATGAAAGACACAACAGTTGTCCATCCCTCCTCCGCAGTGAATCAACAATAAGCTTAAATAATTACAACACTAAACTCCAGGGCTCAATTCCCAGCAGCGGTAAGAGCACACATAGCCAATTGTGTAGCTTTATCCCTCCCCTGATGGCTCAGCGGTGAGTCTGAAGGATTATAACGCCAAAAATCTGGTTTCGATACTCGCTGTGGCCAGAGCACACGTAGCCCATTGTGTAGTTTTACGCTTAGCAACAAATAAAAAACAGGAGAACTACATCAATAACAAGTTGTCTGTTTTCGAATATCTTCACACTCTATGCAGGGTGGCCAAAAGTCCCTTTTTTGAAAGGATAAGTCTCGATAGATTATTTACACTTTTATTCAGTACTTTGAGCGTCTGACAACCATGAATTAACATATACATTTTTTTAATGAGTAGAGGGCATCTGACAACCATGAATTAACACATACATTTTTTTTATGAGTAGAGAAATCATGAAATAGCTCGAAAGGACTCAGAATAGCATTTGCTGCTTCCTCTGAAGTTGACAGTAGGGGAGACTACAACATCATTTCATGAGCCAGTGAGCATGTAATTTTGTACTCCTAGAACAAAGAGAGATAATTTAATGTAAATAGCAAGTGCTGTTTAAGCCGATGTTTAATATTCAAGTAGTGAAGCATTTATTTAATGGAACCAAATAGTGGGTATGAATGACAGTTGTTGAGAATTTTACGACAAACTCCTGGCCAATGAAATGCTGCTCAAAAATTTCAGTCGTCAGAGAGATACCTGCAGTAGTAATGACGTAAGTATAAATACCTATTTCACACCGTGGTTATATCCATAACTTGCATAATTAATTATTTTTAATTTTCCCTAAGAAAGGAGGTCCCAGTGCAACGATATGAAAATCTGAGTTTGTTCTGATTTTATTATTTGAAATCTGATCATCCCAACTATTTGATTAACATAAAAATGTCATGTATGAACAATATTTTGTTGGATACGGTCTTATAATACAAATGAATTTCTAATGTCTATATACACATATGTTTGCATAGATTCTTACTACAAAACAATATATTACATCAAATTACATTTATATACATATATAATGAAAAAGGGTTTGTAAAAAAAACAATAAATTTTTGATAAAAATGTGTTTGTACGAATAATCCAAAACAAGAGTAAGAGGAAGAAAAAAAAGAGTTCCCTTATTTCTCCAACATGTCACAATTTATAATGATAAGAAAATGCCTGAACTGGACTATGGTTGGTATTCTTAATGCCCAATTTATATAGATGGAACTTTAGGGGCAATGTTGCAAATTAACAAATCGCGTAAAAACCCCAGTCGATATAAAGTTGCGGAAAAACGGCATGTATCAAACTACATTTGACATTATTTGTCTTTTCGTAGGTAGACTGATGCCACCGAAAGTCAATCAATTTTGAGAAGGGCGTTTAACAGCTCTTTCCGACGGGATTAAGTATTTCCAATATATATCCCTTGTATTTAATAACATCATAAGACAAAGGAATATGAATCAACTTTGGGAACTAAGATCATTCAGAAAAAGAATTGCAATACGTCGTACCCAAGCCGTAGTAAGCAAAGGAGCGGTATATTGTAGCAGTGAGAATCCATAAGCACAAAAGTCAGTGGCAAAAAGTCTTCCATGTGCTCCAAGCAGCAGGACGCGACGTAATCAAAATGATATTTGTCTGGGAAAATGACACAAGTTATTATCCTACAAAGGAATACCAACTGTAAAATCTACATAAAGGATGGCTAGCCGTGGGAAAATGGCAGAACATGGTGATATTCGATGAATCGTATGTGTACTTTGGCAACTGCAATAAGTCCCGTGCCATTTCCTACTAGTCAGTGTGTTGAAAATGTTTTTAAAATATTATAAGACATGCCGCGAAACTTTTTCGTAAGGACTCATGATCATCGCTGGACACTATGCCAGGGACAAGATAGGGATTGAGAGTGTTAACACAAATGTCAAGGTGAGCTCTGAATACTGCTAGTCCAGTGTCTTAAACAATTTATACTCCACACAGAAATATCAGTTTTGTACGGAAGCAAGGCCAACAGGGTGTGGGTTCACTAAGATAAGGCTTCCAGTCATACTTCCAATTCAACCATCGTGTACTTCAAGCAGCTCGAGAATGAAATGGGTAGCCATGCTGCTCCATATGAAGACAATTCTATGTGAACTGTTGAAACAGGCACTGGGAAACTGTCATCTTCATACACTAGATGGATTATGGAGAGTATCAGGTAAAAGAGTGTGCTTAAGACATGCCAACATTACACCTGAACCTTTTTTTTTGGTTTGGTTGTTGCTAAGCGGAAAGCTATGTAATGAGCTATTTGTGATCTGTCTATCACGGGTATCGAAACCCGATTTTCAGCGTCGTAAGCCTGCAGACTTACTGCTGAGTCACTTGGGGGCTTACGACGGAAACTACTCTACAGGGCTATTGCCAAGATACACAATTTCAGATAAGGCATGACGTGGACTGTAACGATATGTTGAGTCTCCAAAATCGCTTTAATATAACGTATTGAACCTACTGTGTGTGTGTGTATATATATGTGTGGTTTGTGTATAACATGTTTAAGTTCTTTGTGAAATGATCAAAAATATATATTTAATTATCTAAGATATACAAATGTATTAAAAATTCATAAGGCAGTTTTAACTGTAAATCCCAACGAAACTACTTATTAATTTCTCTCATTAACCAGAAGAGTATTTGGTTGAAAACTGACAATGGATGGGAAACTTCCTACTTTATGCATATCGGTCACTAAATGTTCATTTCACTTCTCGAATAAAGGCTTGGTTTGGTCTTATATGTCATTGGTGGTAGTGTCCAGGGTCACTGATGAAGAGTGGGATTCTCCGAAACTAGTCTGGCTCACAGATATACACCCGAATGAAAGAATAGACCATTCCAAGCTTTTACTTGTTGTTAAACAAATGTTTAAACAACTCTACTTATTCAAAAAGAATACGAAATGTATTATTAAGATTATAAGCACAAGCATAAAGGCTGTTATTACAATACATACCTGATGCACCTTTAACTTATTTATAAATAGGATAACACGATAGATAATGTAATCTATAACAGAATCAAATATCAAACTAAAAAGGAACTTGCACCTCTCAGAGTGCTGTGAACAGGCTGCAAGTTTTTTTTGTGGAGACAAAATATACATTTGGGAAATGACTTTCGGTTCAGGATCATTGGATCTTACTGAATTTGCATTTGATAATGTTAAAAAAATCTGGGAAGAGAGGAGTTGGTTATGACATAGAGTAGTTACTCTTGTTTGGTCTGCCTTGTGAGATGAATGGCCTCTATTATTAAGTAATAATTGGCCTATTTGACAGTGGAAACGGAGCAATATTTATTCCAAAAACAACAGATGATTCACAAGGATTTTAGATAAATACATTGTCATTGTTACATACGTTTCCTAGAGTTCTAATGCACTATATGTTCAGAACTTTTAGCATTACTGTCAGAGGCCTTGGGGCTATAGCGGACTGAAGTGATGGTTTTATAAAAACTTTTACGTCAAGAAAAAGGGAGAGAGTCTGGAGTAATAAGGATCTGAATTTTAGACAGAGGTAATAAAATAGTCAAAAGACAGCTCCAAAAATGTTAGTATAGAAACGGCCAAATTTTCTGATGGATATTCTGAAAACAATTCCAAAATGTGCTTTTTCTACCATACCTACAGAAATATTTCGTTACATGGCCCCTACTCTTATCTGATGAAAAAAAGTCATTGAAGTTGAATATATTTACATTTAAAACTATTTGTGAACGTCAGATATAATGTTAGTTGTTGGATGAGTTTGGAAGTCTTTCTAATGAAACCCTGATATAATGTTTGTTGTCGTATGTGCTTAAAATTTCTGAAAGCCACAATATAATGTTGGTAGTTGAATAAGTTTAAAATTCCTTTTGGAAGTTAAAGTATAATGTTAGTTCTTGGATAGAATGCTGTTCGGTGACCGGAACAATACTTAATTGCAGTTCACCAATATTAGTTATGAATGAGTTAAAAGAACTAAAAAATTTACACCTTCAATAAAAACATTCACGATATGTACTAGAAAAGTAATAAAGTAAAAGTGAAAACCTTTCTTGACCAAGTAAGTTACCGAAATATATCAAATATCTCTAATTTTGTATGAAAGAGCAATTCCATTTATTCCGTATCTCAGAAGTTTCCGAGTTCAGTTGGAATCAATATCAGGTAATTATATTAAATCAGCTAAAACTAAGCCTAATACTTAATCATAAAAGATTATCAGGTTTACAATTTCAACCTAAGAAGATTTTATTAAGATTGGTCTCACTTTCAAGCACTTTCATGTGTGTGTAATTTACATAAAGATAATGTTTGATCTTGTAGGATCCTGAAGAGGACTCTATGGGCTCTGCCGATGCTTATGTTGTAGTTTACTCCATGACTGACAGAGGTACGTTTGAAATAGCTATGGATATTCTATTTGTATTAAGGGAAAGAGGCTATACAGCAACGAGAGCTGTGATCCTGGTTGGAAACAAGTCAGACCTCGTACGTTCGAGAACCGTGTCGACAAACGGTAAGTTACTGTACATTAATATATACTTAAACAGAAATCTCTATTTCATTAATAGAGAACGCCAGTCTCGAGGTCTTCTCTTTACCGTCATTAATTATTTGAATTTTTCCTTTTTATCCACATCGAATCATTGCTCTGCATATAAGTTTTACTATTTTCTAGCACCTTATAAAAAATATTAATAGGGTATCATGTTTCTGTATAAAACATTAACATGAATTCCAAGTTTAAAGACGCTTTTTTGTACGTTAAGCAAATCTGTTATCGTCTTGGAATTCATTTTCGTCTCTCTACTGTTGTTAGAATACTTCCTAATATCTGTAAATGTGGTTTGTTTTTGCCTTCATCCTTGAAGAAGAAAGGTTAACCTGCCAAAACATTAGATTTTTTTATATGTCTACGACTAAGGATATGTCATCCCAAGCATAAATAGTTACTTGTTTGATGAACATAGGGATATCGTATCCATTTTTAAAAATTGCATAAGTAAATTCTATCAGTATCATAAAGCACTAACACTAGCAAATACTACTTCGTTATATATTTTAAGAGATGTTTTCATAACCTTTGGCATTGTGTATTAAGGTATGAACTATTGTTTATTACTATGCAATAAGAAATATTTAAGCATACAACACTCTTCTCATAACTAAAGATAGTTTTGATACATCTTTGTTTTCATACTTTTTAATACATCTTTGTTGCTATACGTTAAGTGTTGTGTCGATACATATTTATTGTCATACAAAAGAATTGTTTTGATATATCTCTACATTGTTGTTCACAGAGAATTTTTACTGCAACTTTTTTCATACATTGGGAATTGTTTCAGATGCTTCAATAATGTTTGATTGCGGTTTTTTTTTTAGAGGCTAAAACGATAGCCATATCGTACGAGTGTAACTTCATGGAGACGTCAGCAGCTATCAACCATAAGACCGATGACTTACTGGTACGTATTGTTAGTCAAGTCCGTCTTAAAATCCAACAACTGAAGGATCTTAGTCGTTTCTCGCCACCTGGTAGAAGGCGGAAGTCTCGAAGCAAAAGTTCCTTGTACGGAATCGGGCGACGAGCAAAGGATCTGCTAAACAAACTGTTGGGAAAAGGAAACTACAAGTCGAAGTCATGTGATAACCTCCATATCATATAACTCACTTTCCATATATCAGTGTCAAGCTGTATGGGTTGTGTCTTGTTAATTTATAGCTATCAGTGTCAAGCTGTATGGGTTGTGTCTTGTTAATTTATAGCTATCAGTGTCAAGCTGTATGGGTTGTGTCTTGTTAATTTATAGTATCAGTGTCAAGCTGTATGGTTTGTGTCTTGTTAATTTATAGCTATCAGTGTCAAGCTGTATGGGTTGAGTCTTGTTAATTTATAACTATCAGTGTCAAGCTGTATGGGTTGTGTCTTGTTAATTTATAGCTATCAGTGTCAAGCTTTATGAGTTGTGTCTTATTAATTTATAACTATCAGTGTCAAGCTGTATGGGTTGAGGTCTTGTTAATTTATAGCTATCAGTGTCAAGCTGTATGGGTTGTGTCTTGTTAATTTATAGCTATCAGTGTCAAGCTGTATGGGTTGTGTCTTGTTAATTTATAGCTATCAGTGTCAAGCTGTATGGGTTG
>NW_013665754.1:359697-364458 GCF_000517525.1 Limulus polyphemus
GTTAATTTATAACTATCAGTGTCAAGCCGTATGGGTTGAGTCTTGTTAATTTATAACTATCAGTGTCAAGCTGCATGGGTTGTGTCTTGTTAATCGTGAGACATCACTTTTGCACAATGTACTACACCCTAAAATTTTATTGAAATTTAATAAAATATATATTATTTATTCTTTTTATTTAATAGAAGAATGAACCTCAACATTTAGATAGCATATGTCTTCCATTCCTTTAGTTAAAAGTAAAATTTTCAAAAATGTTGTTTTTCGTAGTTCCACGGTTAGATGTACAGGGGTGTTTAAATGAGTTATTCAACTTTTTAAAGCCTGTTTACCTGTATCTTTTACAGATATCACAACATTGTTTTTAATTATTGAGCTGAATTATTCTTGTTTACCATCCGATCTAACAACATTCAATCATTGTTTTATTATATCAGAAGTTGAGAATTTACTGATATGTTTAATGTACTCTTGGGGCTCGGGAGGGGAGAATTTTCATAGATTTTCGTGTGCTCTAATAAAAATTTCAAGCCATTTTGACATAATTTTTAGTTCACCTTATCTTTTTCCACTTGTTTTAGTCAGTAAGTATCCGGCAAGAACCTTAAATTTCCGTCTTATTTTCCTAATAATTATACGTTAAGAGTCCGAGCGACTCGTAAGAGTTCCTTTTCTTTAACAATGCTGCTCTTCTCGTGCTCGCCTCAAACGAGGAAGATTTAGTGTTGTTGTAGCGTTTGTTCACGTTGGATGTAAACCGATTTAGTCTTTATGTATCGTTTGTTTACGTTAAGTGTAAACGGCTTTAGTATTTTTGTAGCGTTTGTTCACGTTGGATGTAAACCGATTTAGTCTTTATGTATCGTTTGTTTACGTTAAGTGTAAACGGCTTAAGTATTTTTGTAGCGTTTGTTCACGTTGGATGTAAACCGATTTAGTCTTTATGTATCGTTTGTTTACGTTAAGTGTAAACGGCTTTAGTATTTTTGTAGCGTTTGTTCACGTTGGATATAAACCAATTTAGTCTTTATGTAGCGTTTGTTCACGTTAAGTGTGAACGGCTTTAGTCGTTTTATAGCGTCTGTTCACGTCAAGTGTAAACGGATTCAGAGTGTAGCATTGGTTCCACTATGTACATTTTAAAGTATGTTTTTAAGCTTTTGGTGATATCTAAGTAAGCTTTATATATATATATATATATAAGAACCATTTTTTAAAGCATAAAGAAAGACTGTGTGTCAAATCAATTGAAAATATTTTAACAACTAACCTCTATCTGTACAAGGAGTATGATAAAACATAAAACTTACACGAATAAAAACAATAAAAAATACCTCTCTCTTTTTTAAATTTGTAATTTATTAGATACAAATATCGATGCTCTTGGTGTATCTTTATTCAACAACATTTTTTAGATTGCCTGAGAGATGAGAAGTCAAAAATAATATCCGGTGAAACGTCCACGTTGGTATCTAAAGAAACACGTTATTACTTTAAGTAACTGAGAAAATGTTGACTGTACTAAATAATATAGAAACTTTAATTTAATTGATTGATTCATAAATTCCAGAGGAAAACAATTTTTGTATCTTTCAAAAGCAGTTCTATTTCAAATATAGAATTTAAAAATATCCAATTTCTAGTGGGGCGCTCGATTTGCCATTTGAGGATCGCAGATTCAAATCCCTGTCACCAAACATGCTCGCACTTTTTTACGTGATAATGTGACGGTCAATCCTACTATTCATTGGTAAAAGAATAGCCCAAAATTTGGCGGTGGATGGTATTGACTAGCTACCTTCCCTCTAGTCTTCACTGCTAAATTAGGGACGGCTAGCACAGATATCCCTCATGTAGTTTTGCGCGAAGTTCAAAACAAATGAAACCAAACTACTATTTACTTTGATATACAATACATCAGTATAGGATTTTTCTAGGTTTTAATTTATGCTTTTACAAAATAACTTTCATACCTCATTGTACGTTTAAACTTCACTATTAAAGCGTTTACAGAGTTGTTGTTGTTTCAGCGTAAAGCTACACAATAGGCTGTTTGCGTTCTGTCCACCGCGGGGTATCAAGCCCCATATTTTAGTGTTGTAAGCCCACAACCTTGCCTGGTTTTCCGTAGTGATTTTATTTTCTTATTTTCTTTCTTATACGAGTGGAAAGGAAATAGATCAAACGTCGTTGTTATCTCGTAAATGTTGGTATTAACTGAATCCTTAGCCTTACTGCCGAAAGAAGGGATGGATAAGATTAGTGAAAGAAGTTTGTAAATGGGGAAAAAAATAAAACATTCGGGTTTACAGTTGTCTGTGTTATCTGTAATGCTGTTGCAGTGCATAATTGGAGCTAGAAGGTTCTTTGATTTCTCTTGTTGCTTGCAATTTCAGTATTTCCGTATATATGTATATATATATATGCCCGGCATGGCCAGGTGGTTAGGGCGATCGACCTCGCAATCTGAGGGTCGCGGGTTCGAATCCCCGTCCCACCAAACATGCTCGTCCTTTCAGCCGTGGGGGCGTTATAATGTGACGGTCAATCCCGCTATTCGTTGGTAAAAGAGTAAACCAAGAGCTGGTGATGGGTGGTGATGACTAGCTGCCATCCCTCTAGTCCTACACTGCTAAATTAGGGACGGCTAGCGCAGATAGTCCTCGTGTAGCTTTGCGTGAAATTAAAAAAAAAATAACAAAAAACATAAATATTTATATATATATATATATTAGATTTTAAGCGCTAGTACGGCCTAGGACTATACCACGTGTTTCATCTTTCTGTGGTATCAATTTATATTCTGAACCCATTATTTGTTCCGATTTCTGTGTATGTACAGGTTTACATATGACACGTGGTCAAGAAAATAGTTATATAAACTTACCTTTGTTTCTTTGCCATTTTCAAAATTGGTAATACCTGTTATCACCTGTGGAGAACACTACTTAGTGTGATCGTGAATCAGTAAGTCAATAGCAGTGTCCTCCATTCTTTTTACAGGACCAATTTATGTGGAATGAGAAAGACAGTCACGTGGTATTTCAGTCGCTCTAGGTAAATATGAGGTTTCTTTGAAATTAGATACCTCTCTTATAGTTATTCCAAGACAAATCAGAGTCTAACCCTAATTTTTGCCCTGATAGAGAAACGACTGTCCGTATCCAGGCAAGTACACAGTTCTGTATAATAAAGATTGTTTTCACTGTGTTTTATAATTTGTGTTCAGTATGCTAACTCAATCAGTACAAGTTATACAATGATTCATAATTTCATATCCTAATTGACACTCCTGTTTGGTAAGGTTATCCGACATAGTTTCAAAGTATTTTTAGTGCACCTGAGAATACCACACTAGTACACATTACATGACTTTGTATATCATTCGATTTGGCTCATGTTAAATTTATCTAAACGTAGAATTAGATAAAGGTTAACTTGTTAATAATGTACTTATCATTATTGATCTTAGGATAGCTCCATTTGTTTTCTTCTACTACCACACAGGCTATATAAATCCATATTTTAATAACTATTTGATAACAAATGTAACCAGAACATAATATGCCTTGGCAAACTTTCCTTGTCGTGTAGAATTAACGTAAATTACGATAAAAAATTTTTATCCATGCAATTATATATGTAATATTTAACTACATTGCTCTGTAGGGAAGGACATTTTTGTTTTATTTTTACATATAAAGTATAAAACCCACATTTCATTTCCTGAAACGTGTTATTTCAAATACACTTATGTCGATTGTTAATGTCAACTTAGCAGTAATTTTGCGAAAGTTAGAAAAATAATAATAACAACTGGAATGTAAATTGGTCATCGGTTTTCTGTCTATTTCCTCAGTACAAATTTAAATTATAAAAATATATTGCAAATATTGCTGTGGATAATGTTTTATTTACAACTAGCATAGTTACCTTTATTCTCCTGAAGAAGAATAGTCGACTGTTCGAAAGCGCTCGAGTTGTGGATCTCGTTTAAAAAACACAAATAAAATGCAATATTGTACTTCACAATGTATTAAAAGAAAAGAAAATTCACTTCCAGATATCAAACCACCTGGAGACAAAAAAGTAGAACAAAATACATTCGCTGACTTGACTTCAATCGTATTATACACAGTAAGTATTATAATTTAAGCCTTACTCTTTTCACGTAGTCTATTTTATGGTAGACAGCATAATTTTATTTTAAAGGCTAGGCCTACTGTTTGCTTTTTCACACACACATGCTAATTCTGCACATTTCTCTTGTGTGTGAGGTTGAATATATGATGTATTAGTAGATGTATCTATTTAAAAATAATAGTGCGATCTGTTGTATGTCCATGTAACTACTTCGCAGAATGTGGATGGATCTTCACCAAATTTAGTGTGGAGATTCATTGGGTTCATGGGGAAATACACACAAATTTTCAGTTTTGCATTTTGTGTTTGGCGGTGTTTATTGTGTTTTTTTTTTCGTTTTTTACCACTACATCACCTCCTGCGGGTGAATCTTCACTAAATGGGTCAATGGCTCCACGCGAATATAAATGCAAACTTGCGGTTTCACATTTTGTGTTTTGCAGTTTTTATGAGCGTTTTTTACAACTACATATAAGGGAAGCAACTTTTCACGTTCTAAGATAACCTTTAATTAATCACGAATTTACATAACTTCCGTCCAGGTGAGGGTACTCCAGCTAGTAATTAATAAACTATAACTAAATAGGCCTGTGTTTTCTAATTGTAATAATTGAAAAG
>NW_013665754.1:365458-380129 GCF_000517525.1 Limulus polyphemus
CCCATCGTGTGTATTGTCCTGTAAATGTAGGTTTTCTGTATATACTGGTGAGAAAACGAAAGTCATCTTTTTCAACTAAGACGTCTAGGAACGGTAAAGAGGTTCAACTCATCTGCCACCTGATGCAAGCGCTCTACCAGTTACGCTGGCTTGACTTTAATCGTATTGTACACAATAAGTATTATAATTTAAGCCTTACCCTTCTCACGTAGTCTATTTGATGGCATACGGCATAATTTTATTTTATAGGCTAGGCCTACTGTTTGCTTTTTCACACACATTCTAATTCTGCATTCATTTCTTTTCTGTCTGAGGCTAAATATATGATGTATTAGTAGACGAATAGTTAATGATCTATAACTAAATAGGCCTATAATGCTATATTCTAAGTTAAATGTTAACTCAAACTTACCAAAAAATGTCAAGTCTGCGTAGAATTTATTTGTGTAATGTATAAGTTAACGATAACGTTAGCGGTTCGGCTAGCAGAAGATAGACGTGTATATCAATGAAAAATTGTCGTTTTGCGCACCTTCACATGACGGAAATGTGACCTGCGCAGTGTACGTGAAGAAGAAACAAGCAAGCAAACAAACAATCAGAAAGATTTTGAGTTTTATTTATATATTATTCTCGCGGAAACGTTTGATGTGGCTAAACGTTTTTTTAGTATATTTCTCGATGTATAAAATGTAAGTGAATTTCCATACATAATTTTCGTTAATTTCATGTAAAAAAAAGATTGATTTCAATTATTCTACATTTTGCAAACTGTACAGTAGCTAAATTATTTCTAAAGACAAAAGAAGGTAATAAAATAAATATTGTTGCGTCGGCGAGGTCACGTGACTAGTGTCACGCCACCTATTTTCTAGAAATATCCCGTTCCTTCGTGAATGCCCTAGCATTTACTAGATATATGTTAGTCTGGTATATATATATAAGACGCTCACAACGTGACGGATAACGTGTGTAAGTAATGAGTAATTGAACTGCAGTCAGAGAGAGACGTGAATTATAGTTTGTTATAGCGCGACTGTTGAAGTTGAGTGTATCGTAAAGTTGTATTCGGAAAGAATAAACCAGTTTTATTCAAGAAAGGACTTGTGTCGCTAAAGTTTCGTCGGAACGAATTTACGGGAAATCAATTAACGAACGGAGACGTAACAATATGATTTAATGTTGCAAACAATAAGGCGCACCGTCATTGTACTTGGACTAGTCTTTTTGTGGTAGATCGACGGTATTGTATAACCTCCACCCAAGTTCCATATTCCTGGTGCTGGAATATTTTTGTAAGTAGCTCTGTTTGCCACACAACTATGATTTTCATAATATTCCTGTCGTGCACATTTAGCACAAAAAAGTGTTATGAGTGTGTAATGTTATACAAATTCAAATAATTAAAATTCAACTTTTGTCGTTCCCTCCTGGTCTACAAAAAAATCTACATTTTATAATCGCCAAGCTCTCTAATTTACAGTTTTATAAAGAGAGTGACAAGCCATTACCAGGACACCTTAAGTGAGAAAATTGTAAGGACAGTTGACAACTTAATTAAAATGAACTTGATTACGTAAAACTGTTGATGTATGTCATTCAAGTAATAAAGGGCTAAAAGTTGTTGTCATGCGATATCAGTTCTGTTGCTTCATTTTAAAATTCTGCGCAGTAGGTGATCATTCAGTTACTTGAAGGTGTTGATTTACAACGCCTGGTTGGACTTGCGCTGTAATCTTTGAATTCACTGTCCGTGAGATGAATGTGAAGATAAATTAAAGTTGTGCTTTTTACTTGCCAAAAAATGCTGTCATTTGGACGTATGTAGTGCATTAATTTCAAATTTCTGTCCATATAGGCCTGTTATATGAATGCTTTTAATATCCGATAGTTTTCTGTTTTTCAGTTAAGGGCAAATAATTGAATTGGAAATATGTCAAGTTGCATCTCACCCCAAAAGAACGCCGATGTTAATGCTCAACTAATATTGGATTATAATTTAACATTTTCTGAACGTAAGAGTTCACGTTATTCCCTGATATTGTTTTATATTATTAGTTTAGTTTTTAAGGCGAGATTATACGTTATGCATTTACGAGAGGTAATATCTTATGATGCCTGTAGAGGATCGTTAATCAACTACTTCTATCAAAGGATTTAATTCCCACAACCCCGAGCGAATAATAAAGCTATCGTTGCAGGCAAACATAATGAATGCAAGTGAATTCAAGAAGTATCTAACAGGGAATTGTAAAAAACTTGGCAGGTCTGTGCAATAGCTTAACGTGTTATACATTTTCTGTTTTCGAAAACAGGCTGAGGTTAGGCCATGGCAGAAAAGTGGCCAACCTGTATCGGTGGGGTTACCGTGAATCCCCTATATGCCCAGCATGTCAGGAATCCCCACAAAACACAGACTATCTCGTGTTGCACTGTCCGGTCATTGCGGTACCGGGGGGATATGGTACAATCCATGAAGCGGGCGAGGCATTCATTGATTGGATCATGACTACGAATTTGGAGGTGTGAGAAACACCATACGCAACTACTAATGTTTTCGAATTACGCCATTTTCCTACTTGTGTCAATTAAATGGTTCCGAATTAAAACAAACATCATGTATTAATTACCTTTAATGAAGAAATTAATGTCATCACCACCCACCACCAACTCTTTTACCAACGAATAGTGGGATTGATCGTCACATTATAACGCCCCCAAGGCTGAAAGGGCGAGCATGTTTGATGTGACGGGGATTCGAACCCACAACCCGCAGATTGCGAGTCGAGCGCCCTAACCACCTGACTACTTACTAGTTCATTCGACTAGGAATAACCTTCATTTACTTATCTGAGAACTGAGCAGAAGGTCAGGACGCAACACTGAAATCCTGCTTACCTGAAAATTGACAAGGCCTTTGGAATTATCTCCTTCGTTCCTCTAGAACTGGTTAAAGTGTAGGTTTATCTCTGATTTCCTACTTGTAATTTAGAACTAATTCAAAAGTGAGTTTATCTCCCTCTTTTAAACAGGCGAGAATTGTTTAGAAATTATAGTTTGTTACTTATTTATACAAGTACTGCTTACAAATTCTGATGATATGTCTGATTACTTGGCAACTGTTTATAAATTCCTGACATGTCTCTGATCTCCAGCGTACTTGTGGAATAATCAATGAGCTTAAGCTCAAGGAAACAAAGTTCCGCTATACTAAATAGCTAAACATTTTAAAATACTTTAACAAATATTAATCCAATGTTTTTATTAAAGACCTGACAAAATCAAAACGATAAAAAATTATATACATTCATAGCAATGGTGACTTGATACCGTGTTACTGTACATCACGCAAGCGTTTGAAATTATAGAAATTTTTAAGATTTAAAACTTGCTTCTTAATGTATTCGTGGTTTATCCCCCCCCCCCAAAAAAAAGTATATCGATAACGCAAAACATATTCAAAATATGTTCCGTTAATGTAGTATACAAGGCACGAAATTCTGTGTTATTCAAACCCTAGTTGTTAGAATTTAGGTCACGTAACGAAAAGAACTGTTTTTATTAGCACTTCGGTATACATATAGAAAGTAAAAGCTTTCTCGTATATAAAGCCAAAGCACTTCATCAAACTTCGTAACATCACTTTTCACTCACAAAAATTACTTTAACACTTTAATTATACTAAAATGTTTTTGAATAAAATTCATTGCATTGGGCTTTTTTATATTTTGAAATACACATTATCTCAAAACTATAATAGGAGTTTGTTACCTTATATACTTTTTTTTTCATATAATCAGTGCACGTAGAATGTTTACGAATATGTAATGTACATATAACCGTTGGTGTGAACATCAAGACAGATTGCTTTTCTTGTTTATTTTTGTAAGTTCAACGAGGAAGTTATTAGTTTTAATATCATTCTCACAGTGAATTTCTCTGACAGGGAGAAAACCTTGTTTATACTTTGATGTGATGGAATCAAAGCTCAGCTATAAAAATTCTGCCTTGTATAAGTTTATACAAGTCTTTCCTTATAATATATTAAAATAAGTGTTGATTTGTAGAAGTAACATACATATACGAAAACACAAAAATTATTGGATTTTTCTGTTGATGGATCTTCACCAAATTTGGCATGAAGGTTTGTTGGGTCCATGCCGAGATACATGCAAATTTGTGGTTTCACATTTTAAGTTTCGCCAATTTAAATTTCATAAACTTTCACAAACTTCTTACTCCCCAATGGCTCAATATAAAAGACATTAAAATAATGGAAGTAACCAATTTGCTAATTTAATGAAGAATTTCTTACCAAGCACACCAGAATTTGAACCTAACAAAAAATTTGCTGATCCATCTGTTTATTGAAAACATCAAAAATACTGCCAAATGTGGTTGAATAACTTCTTATCGATGATCGGGCGAATCAACTATCAAGTATTAGAAATGCTGTTATTTTATTGATCAGTTTTCAAACAACACTGGGTCAAGTTTAAAAATCTGAAATGTTACCAAAAGCAACTACTCATCATTAGTTCACTGAATACCTCAAACAACATAGGGTTAATATCAGAAGTAAATGATTCATTATGTCATTATATAATATTTTATTTAATGGTTGATAAACATCTGAAAAGGTGGCAAACACAGTTTAATAACTTTTTATTCAAGGCTGACTCACCAGTGGAATATAGGCTGAATATTTGTGATAAAAACACATTAGACTTTTTTTTACATTCTTTTTAATTCTAGAATTATCAATGTCATTCAATATCTTTTTAAATACATCGATTGCAAATCAATGATTTTAGTAGTTACAGAGTCCCTTATAGCATATAAGTCACACCAATATGATGAACAGTACAATCATGTTAACTACTACTGGAGCTCCCTATGTATTTTAAATAAATGGTTGTACACAGTATTTTGGTCTGTTCTTTACAATGAATGTTGTAACACTCAAAAACATGAAAATATTTAATATTGTACAGTATGTGGCCCTCACCAGCAGTATAAAGTTTAAGTAATTTGAGGGTTAGTTTGTTCATGATGGTCTTCAAATGAAGTGTAAAAAGGAAAAATCTGCATTCTAATGCAAGCCTGTAACTTGGCATAATTTTTGTATGCCAAAGCTATATAATTTACATCAAGCAAGTTCAAAAATTATGTCAGAGGGTTCATTGGGCATAAAAAAAAGTAAAAAAAAGATAGCTGTATGAAAAATAAATAAAGTCCTTGGTTTAAGATGGATAAAATTAGTGCAATGTGAGGTGTGATAATTGTCTTATTTGGCTGTTACGTACAATTAATAAATGCTAAAACCATGTTTTCTGGTTCATGTTTCTTAGAATTTCTCCAAAGTAAATTCTGTAGCAAAAAATCTTTCCTTGGATACTCTATATATTTTTAATTTTATAGGCCTGATCTAATGGAATTTTTTCATCACAAATATCATGACACTGAATTACAATGCTTTACTAGTTTTCAACATTGTTACAAGTATATGGTCAATCAGTAAATTATATAATCCCTTATTCAATGCAGGACTAAAATTAAAATATCAAATGGTTTAGTTCATCTTCAAAAACACGTTGACTCATTACTTTATTACATAACTTCTTCTCAATGGCTAGATTAAAATTATAATACATTTAACTTCTAATCCAATACCGAGTCAAAATTAAAACATCAAATATGCTGTCAAAAGTAGCTGATCAATCAGTTTATTGACCAATTACTGATGAACCAGAAATACAAGTTTGGAGCTAAGACATGTAACGTCATAACATTTGGTATTGCCAGGAAATGTTCTTCTGACATCTAGTCTTGAAAAACATAGTGTTAACACTTTTAGTATCTGCATTGTCAAAAGATTGTATTAAGATGACTATTATAACAACATGTCAAGTTAATTACTCTTTGTTATGATAGCATTAAGACATCTGTTTTGATGAAATTAAATGCAATGGTATCTGGGGGTAAGACTGGCAGTATTGAGATAACTACTCTTATGGTATTTGGCAATTTCCCAAATATGTTGTTCAAATATTATACTGCCATCTACTGGTCTTTGAAGTAAATAGTATAGTATATTTTTGAAATTTATACATCCTAAACAAACTACCAGAAAACTAAGATGGATTTTGAGTCATATATACATTTCCTTTAGGTTTCAGTTTCTTTTCTAACAGCTTCTGATGCTGTTCTTCGGCATCTTTTTTAAGATTTGCTTCTCTTTCTACTGCAAAGTCTACTTCTTTCAGCAGTTGAACAACTTTCCTCTGAAAGGTTCAAACATTTCAATTACTTTAAATATCTATGCAAGCAATAAAAATAAATGTTTTTAAACATAATAACAAATAACACACTATGTCTTTCATTATGAGAAGGTTATTAGTTCTACAAGCAACAACAGGTAATTAGAAATTACCAAAATATCAATACAACTGAGAAGTTACATCAAACTTTATGAAGAAAGTGGTGTAAACGCCTTCAAAACATTTAATCATCTATATAGAAATACTATTAAGGTTTCTAGGGAAACTAGTAGAAATTTTGTTTGCACTGCATTATTTTATTTTCCAGAAACACATAAGTAATACTGTTTTATCCAAATTGTTCGATGCTTTTAATTAGCTTTAATACCAGTTGCAATTAATAGTTAATATCAAGCATTTCAGCCAAACTTAGCTGAATTGTAGTAAGGCTAAATGTGTATTCAGAAACTGAACTCATAACGTTTGTAGATGTATTTTTAAACTTCATATACATTATCCTTGATTTGCATTTTGGTTCAATTGCAGTAAATGTTCAATTTATCATTATTTGGTGACTATTCTTTTATTCCAACTATACTGTTTCAAGATAAAGTAATGTACAAAAACAAATCAAACATTAACATTTTGATGTGCAAATATTTCTTCACTTTAGATCAGAAATTCAGTTACTAATAAAAAACAACACATATTCTAAAGTTGATTTATTGTTACCAAATGTCCTATAACTTTTAATTATAGTGTTTAAAACTGTAAACACTTCCTATAAGTTTACTATTTCTTCACTTTAGATCAGAAATTCAGTTACTAATAAAAAACAACACATATTCTAAGGTTGATTTATTGTTACCAAATGTCCTATAACTTTTAATTATAGTGTTTAAAACTGTAAACACTTCCTATAAGTTTACTATTTGAAATTGAAAACATTATCCTCAAATTCTAGCATGACTACAATCTGGGTGTGAAAAATGTATGTCAATTTCCTGTTGCAATATTTTTTGAGATCAGTCTAGTTGAAGTGCTGGGAAAATTTACACTTGACAACTAAACAAGAACAGGGATAGATGCAAAAAACTAAGTGAAATTTGTATATACTTAACTTTAACATAATGTGTTGTCCTCTATGTTTTACAGCTTACATGTCTATTTATTTAATGTAGCATACAAAAAGAACGTTTTACAGCCTCTGTGTCTGTTTACTCCAAAGTTCATATGGTAAAATCCTCAGTTTTTAGTTTTTGCAGGTCTGGTAAGTTTCCACACAACTCAAGAAAGCCCATCAGTTAGGATTACCAAAATCGCAGTAAAAAATTAGTGAAAGATCATTTTGCTGGAAAACTAATAAATACTGATTTTAAAAAAAGATGTTGCATGGTAACTATGATATTGATTGACATCTTTTTACATTATGGTAGCTATGGAGAACCAAAAACATAAATGGATTAGTCCTTCTAACGAATCACCCAAACCAGATTCTTGTATTTATAAAGTCATTCAACTGAACTCTCTATAGTTCCAAACTAAATATCTCCACAAACAAACTGATTGCAAAAAGAGAAAAGTCATTATGTCTGAAAATAAGGTGTTACTTTTCCAGAACATTCAAGTCATAACCGCATAATCTAATAACTTCTAATTTCATAATTTTTATTCAAAAAATTGTTAAAGGGAATAAAAATAATAATATCAACTGTACATACAGCATATCCTTCTTGTTCAACCAAACGTCTTTTCTGACCTTTACCCAGTAGTCCTGCCCTTCCATCTGTGAGAAGAAGTATACAAAAAACTTTCACAGAAAATAATATGATTTAATTGTACATTTTCAAGCTCAGGTATACCTAAGCTGAAATGATGACCTAGTCAAAACTATAATATAAATAGAAACTCGGCAGTACTAGATGGTGAAAACAAAGTCAGCATGAAACAACATTTCACCAGTGTTAACAAATGTGTGCAAATTAAACCAGCAATTACATTTCATGGAAAATTAGAGTTGTTTAAAGAAATGGTAACAATATGTGGATCATTCATTATTTTACATATATGTACTGGAAACAACTACGCTTTCTGTTGTACAAATTTTCCTTCCCTATCATCCCAGACAAAAAAAAAGTGAATTTTGGAGAAGACCCAGGTTTCAGCCCAAAACTTCTGTGAAATCATGTTATCCTGACAAAGACGTATGGTGGTATTACGATAAAGTCATGTGATCTACACAATATATATACCACAAGAAAACTTGTGAATTCTCATGGGATACATTATATACATAGACAAGGAAAATATTTTTGTGTGGAGATATAGGCAAAGAACATTTGTATATGTCACAGATTCTACAGTACTACACACACACACATACAAACAGATATGTTGTAGGCCCTAAGAGCACATGGCAGAGAAAGGGTTAGATAACATAAGTAAATTTATTCAGCAGTAAAATACAATACAGTAGTAATATTACTTACATTGCACACAATCATGGACTGATCCAGAGACTCAGTAGATAAACATATACATATAATAATAATAATAATAATAACTGAATGGTTCAATGAGACATTTTTAGAAACAGAACAAAGAATTATTTACAACTAATATATAAGATAAAAGTAAATCTGTACAAATTTTTTGTGATTTTTGTACGAGTCAAATTTGGTTATAAAAGATTATTTTTATGCCACAGTTGCCTGTTCTGAATCTGCCAGTGCACACAGTATCTAAAGGATACATCAAGTAATAAAGCACAATTCAGTAGAAACAGTAACATTGTGTTGAACACAATAATTACAGTGTATATAAAGTATCATTAAGCAGAAACTACAATACCATAGTAACATTGGCTTGTGTTGCACACACTAACTATAGAGTACAAATATATTTTATTATATAATGTTACTTACAATTCTGCATTTTGAAATCTTCGGAATACATGAACATATGAAATGTTAATCAGAAGTGCTTTCTTTGAGAATATGTAGAAGATTTGATTTAAGTGACATCAACAAATTCTGTTCTAAATTTTGAACATTTCAAATATTATGTATTTTATAAAAATAACAATTTAACACTACATGAACATGATCCTATCCTTAGTAACCTTTATACTATTATTTTAACAGTTTAAGCACTACTTGTTATTATCCATGTAACCTGCTGCATAACGAAAAACTTTCCATTCACTGAAATATTTTGTTAAGCCATATATAACTTTCAAAAAGCCTCAAACTATAACAATGAAACATTATTTGGTGAAAGTAAAAGCAAAATGGAAGTCTTTCCACAATATGCCAATAATATATTGATATAGATATGTAGTACTGGTTTAAAGAATATGTTAGATGGTGCAAGATACATCTTACTTTTATTTTTAATACAGATTAATGAAGCTCATTACACCTTCCAAGTTACATATTTACTTATCTTCTTAAATTTACAATACTTCCATAGGTTAATATTTAATCAAACAAAAATATTTTGATCTAAATAGTCTTACCAGCATATGACCAGTCAGGATAATCAGTCAGTGGCCCAAATTCATTACCATTTGGTGCCTTTCCATTTCTACAGAAAATGTATAACATCATGTTAAGTTTTAAAACATTTTCATCATAAAACTATTCACATAAGTTTTTGATGTGAAATACATTAATGCGATTACTGAATATAATGAGAATAAAAAAAAATAAATAAATTCTAAAATGAATCCTAATGCTGTAGTTATGCATAAAATGTGGTTACAAAGAAAAATTTTTGTAATTCAAATTATTCCAATCAAGTTTTGGAATAGGTCTTGTAACTTAAAAAAAATTTTAAAAATTAACTTTGAGTTGCTATTCAAACAAAACTGACACTTGTTCAAATGTTGCTCCAACATTTAAATTAAACAGGCAAATAACACATTTGCAAGTTTGCACTTATTAATGACAAACTCCATTTACTTTTAAATATTATTAATTATAATGCTTAAAATAACTTAGATCATTATTGTCATTTAGACTCATGAAGGTTATGGTGAATTGATAAATTAGTATATGCACTTTGGGACTTACTAAATTTGAGCTGGTCAAAATTCACGCAATAATATTGGAATAACGGGCAAAAAATATTGTTAATAGTAAAGGAATTCAACTGATGCTTTCATTAGTCCTAAGCATTTTAAGTTTTACTTTTCTTGTATATTGATTGATAAAATGTGTATTCCTTGTCAGTTTCTTATGTAAAATTAGCTTCATTAATTTATATATTACTTTTCAGATTTTTCATCAAAAATTATCTACAATATTGCCATCTCACCTTTCAAGTTTATTTGTTGTATTTTATATTTTAGGTACATTTAGGAAAATTTCTAGTTTTAATGAATGAGCTGCTAATAACTGAATTACACAACAATGAACAACTCAGCATGTGCATCTATATATCACATTTACACATTATCTATATCTTAAGAATGTGAATTATAACTGCCTACCCTAAATTTCGATAGATTAATATTGAAATTTTAAGCCTGCATCCACCTACCCCTTTCCTGTAAGTTAATCTCTCACAAATTTTAGGAAGTAAATGAATTGCTACAAAGAGAATTATATTTTGTTTGATTCTAATTTTTAAAAAGTGGGCTTAGGCTTAAAATGTGTTAAGTTAATTACACAGGTACTGGAGTAGGTCGATTATCTCAACCAATCAGAAATCTGTATTGTGAAGATATAGGTAATCAACTCATACACCCAAAAAAGACATCAAGGCCAGTGCTTGGTTTTTAACTTTACTCAAATATGAAATATTCTTTGTCTCTGAGAACAACTATCTTGCAGTCTTCACGAGTTCTCACCAAAGATATAACAGTATTTCAACATTTAAATTTCTTCAAAAACTATGTGTGTGTTAACATTTCCCAAAACCCCCATGAACTAATAAACATGTTGCCTCAAAAGTGGCACAGAATGAAAGTTGACATTAGTTTATTCTTAGAACAATGTATGTCCCTTTGTGCTCTAAATTAAAGTATTGTATTTAAATATAGAAGAGAATGATGTAAAGTCATATTAAGATCAAATATTGGTAATATTTCTCAATTTTAATGGGTTTCCTAGAGCATAAATGTAGTGCAGAAATGGAGTATTTTGTTGTCAAGTGATTATTTTGTAGTCTTCTAGTAACCTCACAAAATACATAACACTATTCAAATATTGAAGAATTACTCTCTTCAACAATGTTATTCAATTTTACTGAAACCTTCCACATCAGCAGATATCTTACGTCAAAACAACCACAAAATTAAATTTAAAATATGATTCTTCTAGAGTATTTCTCTGTCAGTTATATCGGAAATTGTGTTTGTATGTGTATATATACATATACGTATATACACACACAGGTTCTCACATACTGATATCATGGTTGCCTAGATGTTTGCAATAATGTCTGTTTATTTCCATGTAATGAAAAGTACATAGTAACAACTGGCAAGATAGAGGGAAAGAAAAGCAAAGGGAGACAAAGAATAAAGATGTTTGATGGACTCACAAGATGGTTAGGAACTGTGAACACCAACAACAGAATTGCTAAAGAACACCAGGGACAAAGAGAAATGGAAAGTTATGATTGTCAATGCCTCCATGGAAACATGACACACTGGAGAAGAAGATTTCTATGTATGCTTGTAGCATATTGCCCCTTGGTATAATTTTTTTGCACACCAAATTGCAAATTACAAATAAAATCTGGAATACTTGTAGACAGAATAAGTGTTTTTTCTGAAAACTAATCAACAAAATATAATTTTTACACAGCTTACCATCTCAAATTGTTGTATATGCTGTAACTAAAAAAAAAGGTTCAGCATTAAATACTGATGTAACTAGAGTACAAATATTTCTTTCTTACTTTGTGATAATAAATACCAAATTTAATAAAAAATACTGCATAGTAATTATTATTTTTTTATAAATATTAAATAGAGTCAGAGTAATTGAAAAATTAGTAAACCAACCTCTCCCTCCACTTTTTGCCAGCAAAAAGAGGAACACTTTTATGAATACTTCTTTCTATCAAATAAAAACAGGACCCTTCAAAAGGAAACAAAACTGAATTATAAATATATTACTGAAATCATAAATACATATACACAATCTACATATACTTCCACTTTATTATTACTCATGAGCTCTTGGATTCAAGTATGAAAGTTTGATCTATTTAATAGCTCTTTACACAAGGCAAATGAAAGCATGGGTGAATGAACACAAAACAGTATCATATTAAAATACAAATATAGTTGTATCTACATCTACTACACATATTCTGAGTTTTTCATTCCAATTTTAAACTTCATTGTAGATTTTTTTATACTTTAGTTAGGCAAACTTATGCATTGTTTATAAATTATACTGGCCCTAAAATACACTTCTATATGTGTAGTATGATTATCAGGTTGTGAAGTAACTACTTCATGGTCTAATTAAATGCTTGAAATTTACTATTTGGGACTGTTATTGATTCTGGGTGAAAGTGTATAGTGTACCCTTTAATCCATACATTTCACTTAATAAAACATTTTTTGAATTTTTAAAACGATATCTTTCAAATTTATATTTTGCAATAAGTGCAGGACTTTAATTTTGAAGTTTAAATACTGATGGCATGTAATGAATAGTGAAGACTAATAATATTTATTTTTGTGGAATTAAACAGAAAGAATAATAATAGCATTTGGTTCCATCAGATTAAGACTTCAACTGAATATGTTTATAAGAATACAAATCAATTATAACTTTTGTTTTATGTTAGTCATATACATCTGGAACTGGAAGAAAGAGAAATTTATTTTCTCTCTTTTCCCCCCTCTAATAACTGTGGAACGTTAGTTCATAATTATAAAGTTTCACGCTTCGGTTGGCATTTCAAGAGTGTACTCCACATACAAGTAAGAGAAATCGGCCATGATTTTTTTTTCTAAGTTCTAACCATCATTTAAATTCGGTGACGAGGAACCCACTTTGAGACTAATAATGGCTGGAGATGGCTTGAATGGGTAATAAAGAAAAACTTTAATATAATTTATGTTAAACTTATATTAAAGTTTTCTTCATTACCCATTCAAGCAGTCTCCAGCCATTATTAACCATCATTTAGTTCTACTACTACTAGTTTAGTATTAATGAATTAAAATATAGTAACTAGTACTAGTAGAGTCCTACCACATATCACTAAGGCCTAAATTAGTAACAACATACAAGCTTAGTGGTCCAATATTTGCCAATAATTAGGTATCTTCTTGTTTTTCTAATATTTTATTTAAAATTCAATGAGTAATCTTCTAATTTAAGAAATATTTTGTAAATAACACCTAACTGTTAAAATGTCTGGGCACCATAGTCGTAAGCCGTGAAGTTGCCATATTGGTTCTGGATCTACTTACTTTTTGTACCGGTAGATGGCAAACTTGTTAGATGTATATGTGCAGAATTAGTTTTAATATAGTATTAGGTCGTCAAGAAATTAATGTCGCTTTTTATAAATGAAAAAACCCGAACAAACTATATATCAAAACACAACATTTATTAAATGAAATAGTCTCCATTCTTATCGATGATGCTTTTCCATCTTAGTCAGGTTGTTAATGCCCTGATTAAAGAAATCACTTGACTTTGAAGTAAAACACATGTCGATGTACTCTTTAACACCTTCCACATTTGCATACGTTTTCCCATTAAGATGGTGTTGTAGCGAACAAAAAAGATAGTAATCTGGTGGTGCCATATCTGGATAATATAGTGGGTGGAGGAGAACTTCCCAACCCAACTCCATAATTTTGTGTTGCGTCAAACGTGCCACATGTGAACCTTCTTCTCCACGACAATGCACGTCCACATGTGGCACGTTTGACGCAACACAAGATTATGCCCTTCACTTGTCAATCGGAAAGGTGTTCGTTTCTGATGAAGGGCTTGACACTCGTAAAGTAGCCCTGAAATTGCATGTCTCTCGTGAAACAATACGTAAAGATTTAAGGAATATGGGAAAACTCCACAAAGAAGGTGTTTGGGTGCCTCACGAACTCTCCGATGATCACCGTTTCCAACATGTGAACATTGCTTCGTCTCTCCTGGCGCATAATGCGCGTGAACCATTTTTGGACAGAATTGTCACCGGTGATGAAAAATGGATTCTCTATGCGAATATTAAGCACCAAGAACAATGGCTCAGTACTATAAAAAACCACTTTCGACCCCAAAACCTGGACTTCATCCGCAGAAAGTGATGTTTTGCATTTGGTGGGACATCAAAGGAGTAATTCATTTCGAACTCCTCAATCTACAGCGAACCGTCTATGCAGAGAACTATAGTCAGCAACTGGAACGTTTAAATGGTTGCCTTGGGTTAGACTC
>NW_013665754.1:381067-402113 GCF_000517525.1 Limulus polyphemus
GAGTCTAACCCAAGGCAACCATTTAAACGTTCCAGTTGCTGACTATAGTTCTCTGCATAGACAGTTCGCTGTGGATTGAGGAGTTCGAAATAAATTACTCCTTTGATGTCCCACCAAATGCAAAGCATCACTTCCTGCGGAAGGTTTTTGTCTAGGACTGAGCCATTGTTTTTGGCGTTTAATATTCGCCATTTTTCATCACCGGTGACAATTCTGTCCAAAGGTGGTTCACGCGCATTACGGGCCAGAAGCAACGTTCACACACACCCAAATACTTTTAAGAAGTTGTTCCATATTCCTTAGATGTTTACGTATGTTTTCATGAGAGAAATGCAATTTCAGGGCCATTTCACGAGTATGTTACCTTGGGTTAGACTCAACAAGCGTCTTCACAGTATCGATATCAATTCCAACATGTCGGCCCCTGCCATCACAGTTTTTAAGGCTAAAGTCACGTGAACGAAATTTACTGAACCATCGTTGATACTTACGAACGTTCAAAACATTTCCATAAACTAATTTGATATTCTTTGTGGCTACAGAGGCGATGTTTCCCGTCTTGTATTCAAACAGCATTAAATGGCAAATGTGTGTCTCGTCGTCCGCTATCACTATTAGGGATTAGAATATACTAAACTTTACATATTATAAAGGCTACACTAACATGACGTTTAGGCGGTTCCATTAACTTATTACAGGTGATGTACGTTTTAGGGGGGTGGTTAATGAAAGTGTTTCAAAACGCGACATTAATTTCTCGACGACCTAATAATTTCTTCATTATCATTCATGTAGTTTAAGAATTTCTTAAGAGTTTCACTGTTGTATCGCCACACCATGTTTGTGTTGTCTACATATCTTTTATATCCAACAGGTTTTATTACAGCTTTTTGGGACTTGGAAAGCATCCATAAATATGTCACTCAAAACAAGAGATAAGGGGGACCTCATTGCTAGACTTTTAACTTGTTAATGAAATTTATCATTAATATTAAAGACGCAATTATCCACAGAAAGTTTGGTAAGATTAATTAATTTTTTGATATATTCTAATGGTAAGTTTTCAATATCAAGTAATCTGTTGAACAGATTATCTAACACTTTATCTACTGGAATATTTACGGACAAAAAACATATAGTGATACAAGTAAGTCATTATGGTGTATTTCAACGTCTTTAAGTTTATTCGCAAATTTCATCACAGAATTTTTAACATTATGTTTACACTTATTAATATTTGAATGAGACAATTTTTTAACCAATAACTTAGCTAAAGAGTGTGTAGCAGTTTTTAAACTACTTACAATGAGTCTATATGGTACATTAGGCTTATGTACTTTGGTAAGGCGTACATTCTGGCTGTATTGCATTCGCTCAGAATACAATCTATTTACAGATGAGACATACAAGAAACTAAAATAAAATACATCACAAAACATACTGGATAAAGATAAACCTGCTGTAAAAAAAAATGCAAACATTTTTATCACACGTTGCTTGGTTGTCAAGGAGACACATAGACGCAACACCACCAACTTTTATCCAATCGAACCCTCGGATACAACTCTATAATATCCCGCATATTCTGTCCGCAGCATATTTCAATTTTGAAAATACCGAAATTAAAGTGCACTTCTTCAGCTCAACATGTTAACAAAGCCAAAATCACGAAGACAGTCCAAAGAGAAGACCACGAAATTCATAATAAAATTCACTGCCTTTATAATCACAATTATTAATTTGCTGGGTCATACAGTTTATCAAGCAGTAACGTGTCTTTGAGAATCAGTTTTTTGCATGTTTCAATTTATAAGGATTTATTAAGAACATGTGAACATAACTTAAAAACATACAGAAGTCAAAATTTTAATCAAGCAATACTTAAAGGAGATGAACAAATATACATTAAAAATGTTGTTTTCGTGAAATACTAGAAATAGGACAGTTATTCTCCATACATATATTGTTACTTCATTATAATTAATTTTGATAAAACATGTTCATAAGACATTAATTTGGGTATAATTTTCAGAAGAAAAATTAATCATTATTTCTCGTCATATGACGGGCACTCAGCTTGTTGTTGATAATAGAGGATAAGTATATTGATAAAAATGTTCTTTTTTTAACAAATTCCTACACATTTACAGATAAGAATTTGCCTGAATTTATTGATATTGTTAAGAATATTAACATTGAAAAAATGATGGACTAATTTAGTTTGATGTAGTATCTTTGTTCACAAGTGTACCAATAGAAGAAGTACCATGTTGTTTCAAAAATAGGTTACTGGCATGGCGGTTAGGTTAGGGCGCTCGATTTGCAATGTGAGGGTCGCGAGTTCGAATCCCCGTCACACCAATCATGCTCGCCCTTTCAGCCGTGGGGGCGTTATGATGTGACGATCAATCCCATTATTTGTTGGTAAAGAGTAGCCCAAGGGTTGGCGGTGGGTGGTGATGACTAGCTGCCTTCCCTCTAGTCTTACGCTGCTAAATTAGGGACGGCTAGCGTATCTCGCCCTCGTGTAGCTTTGCGCGAAATTCAAAAATAAATAGGTTACTAGCTAGTAAATTCGTTTTTCACGTCTAGAAATATATGACATTGTAAATTTAACAAAGCTGTGTATAACTAAGTTATTTTAAGACGGATAATGGAACTTACAGATAGAATAAAGGTTTGTCTATTGGGTAATAATTATCACTTTTAGCAAAAAGTTCATGTTTCATGTTGAAACTCGAACGCTAGAAACGTCGGCGAAGAAACCCGAGGTGTGGGTAAGATAAGTGGATGATACATTTCTGGTATAGTGACATGACAATGACACGTTAATTGATTTCCAGAAACATCTTAATTCTATTAGCCTCACAATACAATTCACTTTAGATGTTGAAGAAGAAGAAGAGGGTTGTTTGAATTTTTTTATGTTTCTGTAAAAAGAGAGAGAGAGTCTTTCTGTCTACTTCAGTATACAGAAAGCCGTTCTCAGTCGCATGCCGCCACATGCAAGATCGTGCCACTCATTATCACAAAACATGTCCTCATTTTCATCTTTTATTCATAGGACCGTAATGTAATGAAGATCTAATGCTAGAATTGAATTATTTAAAATATATAGCAATTGATAGAGGTTATGAGCATGATATTATAGATAGGATCTATAAAAAAATTGCAACAAATTACAAAGTTGTGAGTGTACCAAACGTTAACATTTTCTTAAACCCAAAGCAGGGTTTCTTCTTTTATCCATCTAATCATTGTTCCGATTTTTCACGCTTGCTCCAGTATTTTCATACTTCACTTAATTACCTTTGGCGATATGTATATCGTAATACTCTCCACCTACGTCAATGCGTCCCTCTATCCTGGTACCCTATACAAGCCCCTCATTCATATAATGTTATGTTTTCGAGACTGACTCAATCCCAGTCTCTAACACCATAAGGGTGGGAGAGTATGAAAGGAGGTAAGTAATACCAGAAATATATTTTCGATTTAAGAAAATGTTAGCTTCCAAAACATACTTCAGGTTCTAATTATAACTAGAATCCCATATTGAGAATGTGGAGGGGCTGGTGAGGGCATTATCCATACAAAATGCGTCTGCATAGATCGTTGGTGTGCCAATAGAAGCTTAGCACCCTAGTGGGGGAACTACACTACATCCAGAACGGGTATGCTCTTCACCTGGAACTTAATTCATGTACTGTGGGTGGAATTTTGCATGATCTGTCAACACTGTTTGCTAGACCTCTACCAGATTGCCAAGGTTCCACTACGGGGGTGGGGGTTGAATTATAGGTCCATATATTCCATGTTGGTGCTAGGGCATTTGGATTACACAAAAACCAGGGCACATTGCACAGCAACCCACCTTGTGGTATGTGCCCAGGTGGTACATGCTTATTTTGTTTTTTAGCTGTGTCAGTTTTTATTTTAATGTTCTACATAATATTACAATTAATTGTATACATACATATACATACTTGTGAATGAATCCCGGCCTGTAGCCTGCGTTCTGAGCCATTAGACCCACAAAGAGAAGGTAAGCAACATCGAAGTGGACAAACCTTCTCCTCAAACCAAAGAAGTCTCAAAGGCAACACCACAGACATGGAATGACTGGATCGTGAATGCCTTACTAAACCTGAGGAAACAGAACTGATCCAGTCTGTAATTATGAACACTTATCCTCACTCCCAACCATGTGGGCAAGGTCAATTCCACTTGTCCCCGGAATTATGGGGAGGATGTAGAGCAATTGTAATCAACCAAGGACCTAGGATGGGACCACTCTGTATTCGGAATTACGAGGAGACAATCCACAAACTTCCTTTAACAATGTACCGAAGCAGTATTGATCAAATATGACCTGGTGTTATGAGTAGGATCCAGGGTATGCTGGTGCATCTCCTTCCCCTATCTAAAAAAAAATAATCCAGGGACCCAATTAGGAGGGCAGCTCCACTAGTAGAATCTGGGGGCAATGCATAGTAGGGTGTCCTGAGGAACAATGCTCTAAAAACAGTGCAATAGGTGAACCAAGTTCCTTAAATTTTTAAAAGCAAACTGACCCCGATTTATTCTATCCAATGATTGGCAAGGATAGAAGTATCCCCTTATGCTTTACTCATGATAGTCCATGAGTGGCAGTCCAGCATAGTACAGTAATACCACCCAGTCAGCGTCTAGGTGTTCTTATGGAACACCTCATTTTTACAGAGCCTGTTGTAACCTAGATAAAGTATACTGAGTTATTGGCTGCTAATATGGAATTGGTTTGATAAAAGCACACCTGCTTGGGCAATACTCACCACAGAGTGGGATCCAGTGAAAAAAGAGGTAAGGGAACTTATAAAATAAAGAAACAAGAGGAGCAAAAATTGCTCTCCTTATAACCTAGCTAATGTGGTCAAGATAGCTAAAGGGGTATTCAAAAACACTCAGAGGAAGAAACTACTAGATCATGTGAATAATAAGAGATAAAAGTATTGGGAGAGGTCCACATACCAGCCTGTACAATGTCCTGCAGCAGGAAATTTAACCAGGCAGCTAAGAACATAGAGATATGACGAATTTGTTGATACGTGACTCACAGAAGTTTTCTTGCCTTGAAAGAGAGTCCAGAATATGCAATATGGATCAATTTTCGAACCCGCCTCGTCAAAGTAATCGGGGATAAATCACGGGAAACCGAAGGGTCCCAATTAATAAAAAGTCATTGACTATCGTCTCTAAATCAGTTAGTGCAAGCCACATAACATTTCAGGGCCCTACTGGACATAACAAGCAATCTGGGTCCGAGTAGTCATAAAGGTGAGAAATAGCAGTCAAATGAATCAGTGTGAAGGATTTATCCCTTTCCCTGGCTGCCAGAGTTGTAGGTAGGTAGGACCTGTCTGGGTAAAGAATGACATAAATAGAATGATAAAGAGTCTTGTGCACATGAAGTACAAACAACTCTGACCGACGATGCCCATAGGCCAGCAGCAACAAAAATAAACTTTAAGGGAAAGATGATATATGGTAAATGAGGCTAAGGGCTCAAACAAATGTCGAGACAGAGCATGTAATACCACCTTAATATTCCAGTTAAGTAGGTAATTGAAAATGCCTTTGGGGACAAAAGACTTGAAACGACTTGAGAGGGTTGGATAGCGCTAGGTGACTCAAATAATTTTCGTATATCTAAATGTAGTCGATAAAGCTGCCTTATATAAGGCGTTTGTAGACGATGCTAAATCCTTGTCAAAACGCCAGGTCAAAAAAACGAGCTATGGTTGGCACGTATGGACGAAGTGGGCTAAATTTCCTCGTGAGACATCATTTTCGATATGTATGCCATTTCCTTTGATAGACTGAGACATGGCAACCTTAGAAGTTTAACCCCAATGCTGTGTGAAGGGCTGCATAACTTCAATGCATGAAGCTTGAGCTCTGGAATGTCTGGGAAGTGGCAGAGGTGGAAATTCTTGAAGATACTGAAAAGCACAAACCATGGTTGAGCTGAGCAATCTGGTGCTACCAACAGCATAATATAAGGAATTGACTGAATCACAGCCAGAAGTCTGAGTAACGAACGAATTGGTAGGAAGGCATAGAGGTGTAATCCTGTCAAGTCCTGATTGAATGCATCTATTGCCAATGCCTGAAGATGAAGTACCGGAGACCAAAATGACAAGAGTTGTGTGTTCCAATCACTATAAAATGCATCGATTATCATTGTCAGAATCATAGTGTGGGTCATAAGAATCCTAGAAAATTGTGATCTGTTCAAGTTGACCACAGGCTTCATTCTGTAACCCCACATTTCCGAAAGCGGGTCTAGTCTTTGGGAGTCTAAATATGCGTGCCCCTGGCGGAAGTAAACTAAAGCATGTTGTTCTGACAAACGTGGTGGACAAGGCAATATCATGTGATGGAGGAAGAACTAAGTATTTGCCCTCAGACCTATCTGACATCAAGGAAAGCATAGACTCAAAGGCAACTAGGAAAAACAAAACAACACACATCCGATTGAGTAACTGAAGAAAAGGAGCTGGAGGTGAGGTGTTCCAAGTTAGCCTCATTAGAAGCTGACCCAGGTAAAGGAAGGCGTCGGAAAAAGCGAATCTAAATTCTTTCCAAGTGCTTTAACAGTCACAGTAAAGAGAAACCCTTTCCTGAACGCTTTCTGGAGAAAATGTGATAATATTTTTTTTATTTGCGAGTTATGGGGGCGCCATCAGCAAATGATATGCCCCCAAATTCCCTGATCTGATTTAGTTGAACTAGATACCTTCATCACTGCCATTTAGCATGAAGGAAAAGTTAATAGTTACATATACACAATTTTTTTTTATTATACTTTTTTTGTTTGTTTTTTTGTTGTAGTTAATTGTGTTACACTAAGAATCCTACAATGGCATGTTACTGGAAGAATACATATGGAAAAAGTTTACATAGTTCTTCTCGACTGGGGGCGACTCCAGCCGTTGGAGACAAGGATAAGAGAAGTAGCCCTATTAGTGAAAAGAAAAGGACATTAAATTTTTATGTTATTTGTTATAACGAAGTTATATATTTCGGGATAGAGACAATTCGTAGTTAATAGAGAGAGGTAGGTAAAAGGGACTTTTATGTTACGGATTAGAGTATACTAAACTTTACATATTATATAGGCTACACTAAGGTGACGTTTAGGCGGTTCATTTAACTATTATACGTGATTTACATTTTTGGGGAGAATGTTAAGGAAAGTGTTCCAAAACGCGATATTAATTTCTTGACGACCTAGTACTTAAGAGTAATTAATTTTTGCTCGTTATTAAAAATTATATTTTATATGAAAAAATTTTCCTAACAATGTTTTATAAATACTAAAACATTCGTTTATTTTTGCAAAATACTGATACTGAAAATATAAGTATAATATGAATACATTGTTTGACATCTATAAACAACATCTAATACGTGTATGTTAAAAGCGACACAAAGATAATATATATTATATATTAAAACATCATGTTTTTTTTAATCTAAAGAGCAGGGGTTCTTGGTTAGCGTCATGTTTCCGCAGAATCATGTTCCATACTTTGAGGCCGTATGTTTGTTATAAGAATTTCAATCAAATCTCACTATCTTAAGGATAAAGAGGGATTCTTATATTTGAACGTCAGTGAATCTCACCCAAAATTCATCCCATGATTACGACAACAACCACTATTCGATAAAAGTAGCCCAGAAGTAGGTGATGGGTGCTGTTGAATAGTTTCTTTCTTTCCCTAGTCATGGCCAGGTGGCTAAGGCACTCGACTCGCAATCTGAGGGTCGCGGGTTCGAATCCCTGTCACACCAAACATGCTCGCCCTTTCAGCCGTGAGGGCGTTATAATGTGACGGGTCAATCCCACTATTCGTTGGTAAAAGAGTAGCCCAAGAGTTGGCGGTGGGTGGTGATGACTAGCTACCTTCCCTCTAGTCTTACACTGCTAAATTAGGGACGGCTAGCGCAGATAGCCCTCGTGTAGCTTTGCGCGAAATTCAAAAACAAACAAACAAATTCTTTCCCTAGTTTATCAATTCAAAATTACAGATTGTTAGCGCAGGTAACCCTTGTACAGCTTTGCGCAAATATTCGAAAAACAAAAACAAACATTAAATAAACAGCAGCCTCATCACGAGCCAATTAAAATTAGATAAATTGTTTGGGTATAAGTGAATGGATTTTTTTTCTTCAAATTAATCTTTGAGAAGTATGCACTTTTATTTACATTCAGATAACAACTAAATTGTGTCAATACTTTTGAAATAAATAATATGTCGAGCTGTGCTTGAAAAATTAGAGATATTGGACTTCAGATGAAATAAACCTTTATTTCCCAAAGTGTTAGTTGTACATTTATAATAACAGGCTACTCTCAGATAAACATGCAGAGATATTGTTTTAATTTTTAACTGGGGTTCTGATTCTAGTGTGAAATTATATTTTAAAGCCCTATCTACGAGTCAATGAGACTGAATAACATAACATAATTTTTAGAGACAACAAGGGGCCTATTGATCCATCTGATCAAGGCTGTCCCATTCAATAAATTAAATCTATTTTAAACAAATCTCACAGCCAACCATTATCATTCATATATTTACCATATCTTATCTTAAACTCACTTCAATTTACTGCCTCCACAACATCTAAGGCAGCCCATTCCAAAGACCAATTACCCTGTTAGAATAGATAACTGTCGTAGCTGAAGGTGGCTTTTATCCTGCCAAAATTTATATTTGTGCCCCCTAGCTCTACCATTCTCACCATTAAGTATGAAGAAAAATGATGCATCAACATTACCAATTCCCTTAACAATCTTAAACACCTCAATTAGCTCTCCCCTATCTCTTCTTTTTCAAAATAAAACAATTTCAAAGATCTTAACCTCTCCTCATATGACAACCTTTCCATCCCAAGTATCATCCTATAAGCCCTCCGCTGAATCCTTTCCGACAATTCAATGTCCTTGTAAGGTAAGGAGCCAAAGTCTGAACTTAATACTCCAATTGTGTCCTAACCTTTGACCTATGCAATGAAATTATTACCTCTTTAGACGTGCATTCAATGCTTCTATAGATTAGACTTGTATTCAATACTTCTGTAGATGAAACTTGTATTCAAAACTTCTGTAGATACAATATAATATATACCCTAGCAACAGCACACAGCTTGGATATATTAAGAGACTGATCAACCTCTACACCAAATCCTTTTCTTCCATAACAGTATTAAGGTTATTCCCATCCAAATTATACTTATAATTCAAATTATGATAACCCACATACATTATATTGGATTTATTATAATTGAAACCCATTTTCCATTTATTCGCCTACTCATTAATTATCTAAATCCTTTTGGAAAGCAGCAGTATCTTCCTCCCAGCTAGCAACACCCAAGACCTTAATATCATCAGCAAATGTAAGTAATTTATTGACCATTCTCTCCTCTATGTCACTGATGTAAATCAAAAAGAGCAAAGCCCTGAGGTACCACGTTTGTGACATCATTCCAGTCTGATTGAACTCCATTAATATCAACATTCTGCTTTCTTCCATCCAGCCACTTTTCTATCTAATTAACCAACTTATTCCTTACACCTACAGAGATATTTTTTACAAGCCTTTTATGTAGAACTTTGTCAAATGCTTACTAAAAATCCAGATACACCAAATCTACACTCTTACTCTCATCTACATAAACAATAATCTTTCAAAGAATGTCAAAAGAATTATGTGGATTTTTCCTTAGTGGAACCACGTTAAATATCCAATAAGATTCTAATTTTTTTAAATGACTTTGTAATGCATCTTTTATCAGATTTTCAAAAACTTTCTCACATATGATGTAAGTTTAATAGGCCTATAATTACTGGGACAATTTTTATCATCTCTCTTGAAAAGAGGAGTAACATTAGTGAACTTCAAATCCTCTGGCACCTGCCCACTATTCAAGGACTGACAAAAATTAGTAGCAAGTGGCTCACACATCCAATCCTAAAATTCCTTCAAAAACACTTGGAGAAATATTACTTGACCATGGAGACTTATCATTTTTTAAACTTACCAATTTTTTCTTAACAATTTCAGAATTAATGTGATCATCTTGTTCGATCTTGTTTCCATCTATCAAGTGTTCAAGATGACGAATACTGCCTAAATCTTCATTAGTAAAACTGATGAAAAAGCAGAATTTAATAATCTAGCCATATCACAATCGTCAGATATGACCCTTCCTTTATATCCCTCAAAGGTCCTACTCACATCTCAACATTTTGTTTACCCTTAATATACTTAAAGGAATCTTTACTGTTAATGTTTACAATTTCATCCAACCTTTTTACATGAAATCCTTTTTGAAGTTCTAATTTCCTGTCTGAACAACCTTCTTGATCTTCTATAATGTTGTAAATTTACCCGCATACCAATTTTAATTTTATCCCTTATACCCTTGGTGATCCAACCTGGTTTTTTGCTTGTGGTAATGTAGATATTTATCTTGAATATTAAATAATTGTCCACATTTAATCAATGTCTCCAAATAATTCATCTGCCCAATTCATAGCAGCTAATTCTTGTCAGAATTTGCTATTTTGAAATTGGTAAACAAAATATCATTATTTGTGATCTCTATGTGAAGCAAAACATCGAACCTAATAGAGCAAGGATCATTTGCTCCTAGATGTTCCCCAGTTTTACCTTCTCAACCATTTCTTTCTTATAAGTTAACAATAAATCTAAAATAGCATTATTCCTAGTAGGTTCCTTTCTTCCTCATGATTTGGCCCATATTTCCTAATCAATATGCCTAAAATTAAAATCACCCATAATTATGACTTCATTAACAGCTGAAATCTTAATATCTCATTGTAACGTTTCTCACAAATTTCATCAGCATCATCTGGTGGTTTGTACTAAAAGCCATTTCCCTTTATAGCCACTAACAGAATCCCAAATGGATTCAATCTCCTTGATCTTATCTTTGATATCATCAACCTCAACAGGATGTAACTCACATTTTAAATATAAAGCCACTCCTATTCCTCTCTTCAGTTCTTTATCCATATTAAATAACCCATAACTCTGTATTTCAAAGATATCACTGTTATCAAAACTGTCTACATTTAACCATGTTTCAGTTATTCCCATTATATCCAAATCCTCCATTCCTACCAGTGCTCTAGGGTCATCTATTTTATTTCTCATATTTCTATTATTACAATAGTAACAATTAAGTTTATCCTTATAACTACTTTTATACTTTGTTCCTGTGCTAAACTTCCCCTAAATTTCATTTTTTCTGCGTTTACTTTATCCTGGCCACCATCACTGTCTGGTCCTAGTTTAAAACTTCCCTTACAGCTGAGTTAGTAGCTCTTGCAAACAAACAAATCCTTACCTTATTTAAATGCAAACCATCCATTCCAAAAAGCTCCCTTCTTCCACTGAATTGATCCCACAAGTCCAAATAGCCAATCTGCTCATCCTTATATACTAACCTAAGCCTAGCATTTAGCTCTAGTGACCTACTTATAACTTCATACCCACAGTTAATTCTGGGCAGTATCCCTGACAAAATTAAGTTATGGCCTTTTTCTTTAAATGCCTTTATCAACCTCCTGTACTTATTAATTAGCTCCTCTGACCTACCTTTCCCTACATCACTAGTTCGTACTTGCACCACAAAAACTGCATCTCTGCTAGCCCCCTTTATTATATCTCCTGTTCTGTGAGTTACATTCTCCACCTGTGGCTCTGGGTAGCATAATCTGATTGTTTTCTCCCTATTTATCCTACAGACTTATTCTATCCACTTGCCTTATCAAATAATCACCTCTAACTATAACGTCCTTAAGTTTATCATTCACATCCTTTTTTGTCTCTTTTGTTTTCCTTCCCTCCAATAATTCCTCATCTGTACAACCTAAAGACAGATATCCGTTTATCAATAGAACATGCTCATTACAATTATATTCACTACTTTTAGCTCTAATAGTACTGTTTCTATCTTCCTGAAAGTAATTATTAGCTGATGTGTATCCCTTGCACGTAAAAGCTTAAGTTCCTTTTGAAATCCTGCTGCCATTTACCACAGTTTACTTATCTTTATCTATTGCCTCTACTCTAATTGGGATAACATCGAATATCTCCTCCAACCTGCAAACTATACAAACAAATTGTAAGTCTTCACTGCTAGCTTTCTTAAAAGTACATACCAATCCAGAGTTCCTAAATAAGACCCATGTACCCATCACACCTAACCAACAGTGAGCATTTTACTCCTACACTAGTCTTAACCATTGTATTTTAGCCTGGAAGTAAATACTGAACACTAAATACAGATAGCCTATTCCGGGGATTTGGTGGGCTACAGAGGAGTGCCATGGTTTTGGGTAATCAAGTAATAACCAAAAAATGTCCTCCGTTAAAGGGCTCGATCTAATAATCTAAAAAAATATACTTTACTGTCAAAAGAATTTTCGACTGCAAAGATAAGGAGTTGGTCAGTATGTTCACGTTCAAATAGGTACCACACTTAACCACCTTACAGCAGCAAATAAACTACTATGAGCCTTCCTCGGCCACCTCTATCGACAGAACTCGCGAAAACCGCGGAGAAAAAAGCTTTACAAAGCTGAGAACCCAGATCTTGTATTGTGCAAAATGTGTGGTCACTAACATGTTTTGTCTGTGATTTTTGGATTAGGGTATGAGTCTTACTCCCTCATAGCCTGGAAACTAATGATAATTCGGCCACGTTTGTGGGCAATTCAGATTCCATATATCACAAGAAGATCAAATTTATATTCAGAATTTTAAAAATAGAGTACCGGAAAAACCTTGTTTGGGAATCAAATCACCAAACTTGTTTACTTGACTTCCAGACTGGGAGTGTTAAACACGTGTGTTGCAATTTGCCGTTAACCGTATTCTAAGTTGAATATTGTTCAATATATGAGTTTATTTTTATGTTAAATAGAAAGTATTGTTATAAATGTTACAAGTTCAATATGTTATTAGTTTTCAAAATGATAAGCCCCCAGTGCACAGCGGTACATCCGCAGACTTACAATGCTAGAAACCAGGTTTCGATACACGTGGTGGAAAGAGCACAGATAGCCCATTGAGCAGCTTTGTGCTTAACTACAAACAAACAAATAAAAATTATAAAAATAAAATTATTTAAAGCTGTAAATTTTATATATTGACATATAAATCAGTTTAAGCCAGCTGGCAGTGCTATCTTCGGTATGTAATAACTGAACAGCGGTGAATTTAAATACAAAAAACTCTAAATAGTAAATGTAAAACCCAATCTACCATTTAATTTACCTCTTATCACTGACATTTACTCTTCCATAACTAGTTTAGAATATATCTTTTGTCAGATATATTCTCATGTTTTTTCTAAATTTTCGTGCAGATGTTCTACATAGTGATATTTTTTTTATTAACCGAATGTCGAAAGGCTATAATTATGTACTAATCCTTTTATCGTATCACTTTAGCCCTACATCCCTTGGGAGAGATGAGCATGTCTCTGTTGGTGGATGATATACTTGTTTGATTTGGAGTTAGGGCTCACCCCCCCCCCCCCGTAAATGTTATTTGGATTGGTCAATGACGTATGCAATATTGTATTCTGCTACACCACATTTTAGTGTTTTGTCTGAATGTCAGTAGTGAATAAAAGGCTCAAAATTCTTTTGTCTTTGACCTATGTGGACATTTAAAAGACTCCTATCAAACCAAGCAGCCAGTATATCTGTCCTGTGAAAGTGGTTTTTTTTTCTGGTATTCCAGTTTCCCCTCCTTCACAACAAAATTCATTCACTTTAGGGCATTAGACCCTTTGGTTTCAGCTCCATTAAAAAAAAGGCCTCCTACCACGCTGGTTTCCTTTCTATGAAAAATTGAAAAAGTTCAATTATATTTGATATTGAAATAATTATAATACCGATTGGCGTAAACCATGAAATGCAATTGACATAAACTAATAAATTAAGCAGACTAC
Organism: Limulus polyphemus; assembly: GCF_000517525.1. NCBI lineage: Eukaryota > Metazoa > Arthropoda > Merostomata > Xiphosura > Limulidae > Limulus > Limulus polyphemus. Next base: position 395,108 of record NW_013665754.1, read on the forward strand.
CTTAGAACTGATGCTACAGTCACATGCTTTGGTCTCTTCAATAACATCAACCAATCAACATAAAGAAGATAAAAACCTTTCGACGCTAAGATCATCGTGCATGAGTCTCAAGACTGGAGGATACGACAATTTGGTATCGACAGTACGATAGCGCCCAGAGTGACTTCCGGCTCTTCTCTTCCTCTTCTTTTGGCTTCACCGACGACTATCACCGTCCCAAGTGTAGAAAGTTTCAAACGCACTTTTCATATCTTTCCATATCTAGCAGAAACACCTTTACCAAGTAATAATGTCCTTCAATCACGAGTGGGATGAACAACAAAACTTTACTGAGCATCCGCGGCTGTTTTCTTTGAATTTTAGGAAAATTTAAACCAAACTTACTACCACGATTACTGCTACTGCAGCAGCCAGTATAATCACCCATTGAAGAAGTAGGCCGGTCAGTCTGGTAAATAGACACAATACACAGAAGTTGTAAACAAAGATTTGGTTTATCTATTAACTTGTATTTGTGTGTTTCTTTCTTTTGTTGTTCGTGTTCAAGTTGTTTACTGCGTAACATTTCCGGAATCAACGTTTAGTTGATACTTTTGGGTTTCTCTGCTGATTGCCAATGGATCTGAATACAGCAATTGAAGGAAGGATGATAACATGCACTATTCTTCGTCTCTATTGATTTTAGATTGTTTCTCACTGGTGAGGATTACTTTGGTGTATTTTCTTTCTTTGAAGTCTTTCGACTTTGCTGGAATTTGGATGTTGAAAGGATAAGGATCACTCGCTGGTAGAGAACATGGTTATTTAAATAATGTTTAGTTGGGCATTGATGTACATGTTGACTGACCCGAGTATATAGAGGTCGTTCTGTTTCACCGATGTTTATCTCTCTGCAAGTTTTACATTCTAGTTCTTGAATTGTGTATTTGTCTGTAAATTTTATTTAGCTTCTTTGTCTTTGGCAAACACATGTTGTTGTTTTCCTCATTGTTTGAAGTAAAAACTGGGCCATCTTTTCTTTGACGGTTTTTGAAATGTAAAAATACGTTGTTTTATGATATGCTACAGTGGTAGGTGTGTATGCGATGTGTTCGTATTTACCAAAGAGTTGCTAGAAATCCATAGTAACAGTTAATAATAAAAAGTTTTGATTATGAGAATCAGGCAAACTACAAAAAGCTTATAAGACCATTCTGACCTGGGACATTAGTTGGGTACCCTCGCTAACAGCGGTGTTTTCGGTCTTTAACCCAATAACATCTGAAGAAGTAGTGCCTGTTTAGCGAAATTACTGATCAACAAAGCAGAATTGTCACTTGTAAAGCTTAATGTAATATGTCTATTACGTTTGTCCAATGTAGTTACTATAATTTAAGAAATGTAATATTATATATCAAACCTATACAATACTATAAATGATCAAAATACATTATGAATTAATTAAAGTTATAGCTGTAAACTGCTATAGATTATAAAACACTCATATGCTTAAGACGTACTAGCAAACCCGTCGGCCTGTGGCTCACATTTACAGGACCGCTATAATGCAAGTTTAATTTCTTGAACCAAGTTAGGAACTGTAATTAGTAGGCCTACTTATTTACGTGCTTTAATGTAAATCAATGCCAAATTTGGGGCCCGCTTTCGGAGAATCCCCGTAAATGTGTTTTTTGGAAATACCCGGGTTCCCTAAGGGGTTTGATGAAAAGTTTTACTTTCGAGCAAACCTCAAGGCCAAGAAGATTCATTTGGCACCACTTAGCAAACCCATGAGCCTGTGGCCAACATTTACAGGGCTACTATAATGGAAATTTGGTGCTTTAAGTACTATTTTGCACTTTTACAGTTTAATTCTCATTGTCGCTGCAATTCAAATTTAGTTTCTTTAACCAAGTTTCGAACGGTAGTTAGTGATCCTATTTATTTTAGTACTCTAGCGTAAATCAGTACCAAATTTGGAGGCTGCTTTTGAGGAATCAACATAAAAGTGTTTTCGCGAAATACCCGGGTTCCCTCAGGGGTTAGGTGAAAAGTTTTACCTTTGTGCAAACCTCAGGGCCGAGACGATTCGTTTGGTACCGACCCGCAGTTAAAGAGAAGTTATGTAACACACAGACACCGAATCTTAGTATATAGATGTGGCAAGTTCCCGCTAAAAGCCCGAGTCATAAAGAACAATAGCACAGTCTGTCTGTACACGATCTATACATCTGGTCAAGTTCTACTTCTTTTTAATTCTCTATAGATTACGAAAGTGACTTTGCTAAAGTAAGTCTGCCCAACTGTTACACATAAAAGAGGGTCTCATGAAGATAACAAACCAAAGGTGACTAGTTCTTAATATTAATGCTGTTGTTATTGTTGTGGCGCAAACTACACAATGGGTTATCTGCGTTCTGTCCACCGCGAGGAATCGAACCTCGGATTTTAGCTTCGTAAGTCAGTAAACTTACCACTGACTCATCGGAGGGCTCTTAATATCGAAAAGATAATTTAAGAAAAGTTAGCATAAAATTTGAGGGAAGTCAGAGTTCATACATCTAATTTAAAATTTCTGTGGAGTGTTAAATGCTTAGTCTTAGTAGCTATACGAACACCAAAGTCTAATTATTAATTTGTAACTATATTTGTTATTATTATTATACTTTCACAAGTAGACTAATTACTACCTAGTTTATACCATACGTTTTAGCTGTTAACTTGGTTGTCTGAATATGTTAGGTGGATGTAGAAGGCTTCTTTTATTACCTGGGCTCCATATGTATGTATGCATGAATGAATATCCGCGCGTGTATCTCGAAGAATAATAAACCGATTTACGTGACATCATTACAGAAAATAGGGTGACCCCGTAGAACGGTCCTCCTAACTCTGGTCCAGATTCGGATCACTTTGAAACATTTTTATAATGGAGATATAGGGCATTTTCTCAGTTTATTAATAATAAAAAGTATTCAGATTAGGACCGAATTTCAGGCGCACATTGAAACCAAAAATCCAAAAATGTGCGGCGGAGCGAGGGTATGCGAAGGATTGCTCTTGTCTTTCTTCTATTCGTGTGTTATTTATATACTATTATTCCAATTTATTGTACTTATAAAAACGTATGAGTGAAAGTGAGGAAGAATGTAATAATATGTCAACCACACTATATCTGCTATAATCAATACCAACGACACAATAACAGGACACATCAGAACGGCTGATATACGATATACATAGTATGGAATCTCTAAACAGTCTAAAACATAGATCATTATTGGCGAATCTTACACGTCTATTATTCTCCTAAATTCTAACTTTACTCTTTTTCTTTTTTTGTACTGGTTTGTTTGTTTGTTTGTTTCTCCAAGTGTACTGGAATTCACATTCACGTTTAAAGCACTGCAATGGGCTGGTTGTTCGTGATTTTTATTAAAGCTTTTATATATATAAGGTGTGCATAAAGATTACAGAGAAAACCACCGATATTCTATCATTCACAGCTACTCCCAGGAACTTAGTTTGGTTTATACTTACTTAACTTTTGGGTATTTTTCCTTTCTGAAAAAATTAACTCTCTCTCTCTTTTCTTTTTCCATTTTTGTTGGAAGGGAAGAAATTGTTGGGGAAGTTATCCCTAAACCTTCCTCTCCTTGTCTACTGCCCTGGCTACTTCCTTAAATTGCTCGTATCATCTATTTTCAAATCTGAAATAACTGTCTGAAAAGATATAAGTATTTCAAGAAAGATGGTAGTAGAAATATCATATAGATTGATATTGTGTACTATAACCTGAAGGTAGGGGACATTTCCTCAAACAATAGTTAAATGTGGAGTATAAATGGCATATATAATATGTGTCTCAAGTGAAACATCAATATAGAATATAAAGCACAAATAGTAGGTTTCACATGCTTAGAATATCGATGTGAAGTATATCTTGTTTTACTTAGAATGTCAATACGGAATAAAAATTCAAAACGGAAAGGTTTCCTCACTTTAAAAATTACTGATTTCTTTATTAATTACATTTCTTCAGAGAATTGTGAGAAAATGGCTTAGCTCCGTTTTTTTAAGTTAGGAAACTGGAAGTACCATTGGTTAAGAAATGTAACAGTCTAACAGTTTTTCACACCCATGAGATCGCTGAATTTTAGTAAATCGCTCCACTGAAGCTAGAAATATTTGAAGAGTTGGCGGTGTACATTCTATTTGAATTATCCTCATATCTTAAAAAATAGTCATGTTTTATGAATAAAAGATTTCTATATCTAGAAGGAATGTTTTTTTCATATTTATTTTTCAGTGTTTTGATTTTACATCTTCATCAAGAATTGCAATGTAAAACTGAAATGTTAAAAAGTAAATAAAACAATGACTAAGACTTAATATTATCTGCAAATTTAAGTAATTTATTGACAATTCCTTCATCTATGTCATTGATGTAAATCAAAACAGATATATAGATACAAAACAGATACCAACAGATATAACTTTTTTACAAGCCTTTTATGTGGCACCTTGTCAAAGGCTTTCTGAAAATCCAGATACACCATATCTACACCTTTACCCTCATCTTCATAAGCAGAACCTTTTTAAAGAATGTTAAAAGACTTGTAGGGCAAGATTTTCCCTTAGTGAAACCATGTTGACTATCCAATAACATCCTACACTTTGCTAAGTATCTTTTATCAAACATTTCAAAACTTTCCACATAACTGATGTAAAACTAATAGATCTATAATTACTGGAACACTTTTTATTACCTCCCTTGAAAAGAGGAGTAGCATTGGCTAACTTCCAAGTGGCTCACATATCCAATCCTTAACCCCCTTCAAAACCCCTGGGGAAATATTATCTGGCCCAGGAGCCTTATCGTTCTTTAAACTTCCCAATTTTTTCTTAACCAGCTCAGAATTAATGCAGTCATCTAGTTCGATCTTGTTTCCATCTATCAACTGTTCAAGATGTGGAATACTGCTTAAATCTTCATTAGTAAAAACTGAATAAAAAGCAGAATTTAATAACTCAGCAATCTCATAATAATCAGATACAAGATTTCTTTTATCATTCCTCAAGGGCCACCATAATATCTTATTTACCCTTAATATTTGTATAGAAATCCTTATTGTTATTTTTACATTTCCAGCCAAACTTTTTTGATACATCTTTTTTTATCTTCTAAATCTCCTGTCATACCAGTCAATCTAAATAGCTTACATTTATGAAGCTTTTCTTTAATTTTATCTCTTATATCTTTTATGAGCCAACTTGTTTTTTACTTATGGTCACCCTTTTCTTTCTATACCGAATATGTTTATCTTGAATATTTAAAAATTTAAATTTTCCCAGTTTGATCAGCATCTCCAAATACCTCAGCTGCTTAATTTATAAGAGATAATTTTTATCATTTCCCTTCAAAATTTGCTTTTTTGATATTTGTAACCAAAATATTATTATTTCTGATCCCTATAAATTGCCAAAAAAATTAAAATTTTAATGGAGTGTATGGTTCGTTGGATATGTATTGAATTGTTAAAAGAAATATCCGAAACAAAATAAATGCTGCAGTAAGAAGTAAATAAACAAATAAAGTGATACTAGTTGGCTAGATTTTAAAATGATTTTCAATCCTTACTTTGGTTGGCATTGTGATCCCTATAACTAAATGAAGTAGTCTAAATTTACCAATCAATGTGTTATGGCGGCTTATCAACGTGCCCTTAACAACGCTTTCTCTGGTTGCACTTCGTGGAACTATGACGTCATCTTCTCTATCCCTTACTTATTGCCTGAGATGGACAGACGTGTCGTCCTATGGTGGCATGCCATGTAACAGCCGCCCTATCTACTGACCTGTTCCAGAATATATTCACAAAAGAGTGAAAGTACTACTGCAAGATATTTTTTGTTTTGATGGTATGAAGTACATTCATATTTAGAATATTTTCAAAGCAGTGATGCCGCATATTACTTTCCTGCTGCCAATCCCCCCCCCCCACCACACACACCTCTTGACCAGCTTTCACTTGAACAGTAAATACAGTTGGAAAATCTTTGAATGAAGATGATAGGTTTATTTGTTTGTAGTTAAGCACAAAGTTACACAATGGGCTATATGTGCTGTGCCCATCATGAGTATCGAAACCCGGTTTCTAGCTTTGTAAGTCTGCAGACATATCGCTGTGCCATTGGTGGGCTGACAGGTTTGTTTCACGTGTAAGGCTAGCATCCCTTGTAGATGGTATGAGAGCTTGGAAACACCTCTGTATGAATGTAATTAGTCCTAATAGTGAAGACTGTTTGGACATACACCTTGTAACATTTCTTGCAGAAGTATATAGTTCAAATATAGAATACCTGAGCCATGAATTACATCAGGCTAAATTGATCTTGAAGCGTAATTTATTAGAACCATACAAAGAGGTTTCATGAACTCTTTCGTTTGTGTGGAATTGTAGTCATAATACCTACTAATAGTACCGCTTCTAGTGCAGATTCTCTACACAGAGGACTGTAAACAAAGAACAAATCCTTACGTTGCGCAATAGCAGAAACCGATCCAATAATACTGCAGTCCTGATCATTGATTCAGAGTGCGCAAAATCCCTTAACATGAGCAACTTTGTACATATGTTTACAAGTAATCGTAAAACAGAGAGATCCTGTTGGTGTAATTAAGAAATCCCCACAAGCCTCTATTGCATCACTGTCAGGATATTTTATAAGAAGAGACAGTTTATGAAATTTGCTTCATATTTGACAATTTATAAGCACTGCCGGCTGAATTTTCAGTGACCTTGGCAAATATGGTTACCATATTGAGTTCATATGAAAGTAACACTGTGAAGGGCTCTAAGTCTTATTTCGATAGAAATAAGCAAGCTCCCTTCTAAGGTTGTTAGATTAAACAGCCACGATGTCTTTTATTTGTTCGTTTAAAGTGTTTTGTGAAGTCATGTTGCAACAACAACAAAAGAACTATAGCTGACAGCAGTGGTCGGATTCATATATTTTAAAAACA